>NC_057812.1:24669610-24683355 GCF_018294505.1 Triticum aestivum
GGACCAAACTAGCTATTCTAGCAGTCTAATTAAATATGACTCAGACTAAGACTCCCGGTTCTTGACTCTCACTAATGCAAGTGATGACTCAACGGAAACTGGATTTTCAACTCTAAACAAACTCAAATACAAAAGTGTGGATTGTTTCTGACAATCTCCACTTAATTCAAACTCGACTGAACCTATCATGTTCTTACACAAAGTACAACCACGTATGGGAACATGCATTGCGCCTCTTGCTCTTCGATGTTTTGCCATGGTTCCAACATTTCGTTCAGATCGAACATGGTCTTTATGCTCAAAGAATATCTCTACATCGTTAGAGGAGCAAATCCCACAATCGAGCTATCTAGTCTCTTGTTGAACTTTCCAATGACCCCGTAAGTTGTCGTTATGATCATCGTATTACTGATGACGTTTGAGCAATTCCAAAGTCCAATGTACGGTAGGGATGACGTTTGAGCAATTCCAAAGTCCAATGTACGGTAGGAAGTGACTACGATACACGATACTCTCATGGTCCGAGAAACTAAAACACATACTAACACTCCATGTTATAACAATTGATTTCAGACGATATTATTTCAAAAGTATAACGGACAAGATTTGGTAAATTTAATATGATCATCATTCTAACGTCATACTCTCAATGTTGTTTTAGGACTATCGTTACACTTAACGATATTGTAAGATCCGAAAAACATGATCACCACAACACTTAAGCCAGTCTTAAGGCAAGACCGGAACCTATATTATACCGTTTATCATTTCACACGTGCATATGAGGTTTTCACCGAATCGCATATTTCAAAATCATAATAGTTATAGCTTCAAATATAAAATCTTAATATGAAAATAAAAATATAATAATACAATGTTATTATTTCTAGGACATATTTCCAACAATGTGGGAGGTGCCGAGTGAAAGCTCCATGCCTTGGCGTCGACGGCGTCGATGCATGTGGGTATCGTGTCCCTCTTGGAGGCATCTCCTTGGCCTCCCTCACTACTCCTTTTACCAGCAATCAGGGTGAAAAATCCTCGTCCGTCTCAGGTGGACCGTTTCTGCTCCGGTGCTCCCCCCTGGGCTGAACGCGGGGTGGAAAAACACATCGACGGCCAGGATGAACCAAAAATGGTTCATAACGAGGGGCACGATCGTCTTTGTTGCCCCCGCGTATAGCCGTCGAGGAGCCCTGGGAGGCCCGTACGGGCCCGGTTAGATCGTATGCCCGGCCGTATACATATTTGTTTGTATACGGCGGCCTTTCGTAAACGCATGAAGCCGCCCGCGCGTGGGGCAACACGTGTCACGGGTAGTTGCCAAAACTGTCGCATCATATAAATGTGGATGGCAACCACCTCCGGCCGCATCGCCCACCATTTCCCCCTGCCGCATCGTCTCCCTCTCTCCACTCTCCACTCCCCACTCCCTCTCCTCTCCAACCTCCTTGTCTCCCTCACCACATCCTCTCCATCGCCATGGCGGACGCAGGAGGCGAGCGCCCCGATTGGGGCGCATATCTGGTGGAGCAGGTGCGACAGGTCGCTGCGGGAACCTTTGTGAGGGGGCGTGCCGGCATCCAGCGCGGTGGTCCCTCCGCTGGAAAACTGGAGAAGGTGGGGGTGGGCGGCAGCGGCGCGGTCCAGCCAGATGCGCCCGCTCTGGCGAACTCCGGCGAGGCGCAGAAGGTGGAGGCAGGCTCTGGCGAGGCGCAGAAGGTGGGGGCGGGCTCTGGCGAGGCGCACGAGGTGGAGAAGGTGGAGGCCGACTCCGGCGAGGAGGAAGCGGAGCAGAAGGTATCTGCGGCTAACTTTTAGTTGGTAGTTTTTAGATTGTAGGGTTTGTGGCCAGAACTTTGTTTGGTTAGATTTGTTGGAGGTAGGGTTTTCTCTGCATTAGGGTTTTTCTGTATTTGATTCGTGCAAGAATGGTGGACCACATATGATTATTAGATTAGGTTAGAAGTAGCCAGATTGAGGGATGGGGTTTTTTCAGATGCTTATTAGATTAGTAGTGGAATTTTTGCAATTCTTTAGGTGTTTGGAGTCAAATATATACTTCTGTATTGGTTTGGGTTGGTGCCTGCTTTAGTTCTTTGGCTTGATGATTAATTAAATGGATGCTTAGTTCTAGGGATCATGGCTGTCATAGTTGCAATTCTTAGATGCTTGATTGATGCATGTTGTCATAGTTGCTGTTATTTGATGCTTGATTGATGCCTGTCAGGCAGAGGCTATGAGATGGGTTGTGCATGGCCTTGTCTTTTTGGAAATTGTCTAAGTGAGGTGATTAGATGGTGCATTAGTTTGCATGTAAATATAGTGAAGGATGTGCTCATGTACTGGGTGTTGTCATGTTAATCAAAAAGAGCTTCTCAAGGGCTGGATTTTTTTTGTGCTGGATTGGGGCTTCTGAAGGAGAGGGGAAGCGTGGTCGAGGGGAAGGGGCAGTCTATGCTTATTTACTTTGGGTTAGTAGTGGAATTTTGTCGTTGCTTCAGAGATATTGACAACATTGAACATCCTCTACAATGCCGTTGCTTCAAAGATAAAAGTATCTTGGGGTTTTTTCAGATGCTTATTTGATTAGTAGTTGAATTTTTGCTTGTTAGAATTTAATTAGTATGAGGATGAATACCTTATTTAAGGGGGAATTTAATGTCAGATAGATGTCATATGATTATTAGATCTGTAGTTCAATGCTGCTGACATTTATGATTATTTGATTTGATCTGTGGTTCAATGATACTGGATGGAAACATATTTGATTTGGAATGCATTAATTAAGATGTGCCAATGAATTGATTTAGATGATACAAGATTCATCTATAGTATAATTTGTTGTTGTTTAGGTAAGTAATGAAATTTTAGATGTTTGTTGGAGATGTATGCATTTATAGTTGAAGGTGTACCTAATTAACTACTGCATTATGTTAATATGTGTAGGAGCTTTGCTGCATTATCCCAAAAACAGTAATTTGTGCATATTAAAAATTGTAGTTGGCTACTGTAATTAGTATATACTATATGTAAAGTGTGAAGTAAACATTCCAAGGCAGGATCCTAGCAACAAAATATACTATATGTTTCCATTAAGTAGTGTGTGTGTGTGGGGGGGGGGGGGGAAGTCCCTCAAAAGAAAAGTGTTGGGTTAATCCAGGGAATGTCAAAAATCCAGCTTGCATTTTCATTAGCATTTATGAAGGACATCATTTGTCTGTTGATTGATTGCTTAGATTCTGTATTTATAAGGAAAGCATTTGGTCACTTGCAACATACCAATGTGGTTCACATTCACAATTTTGTTTGTAATGACATTCTGTGAACTGCAATTCAATTCATTGTAATTGATGTGCTTGTTTGACAATATAGCAGGAGGAGGAGGATCTTCTGGGCAACAAGAGGAAGTGGGACAAGACTGGGTTCTACCCATATGAGTCTGATGAAGATGAGCCGTACGAGGTAAAGCCTAGTTGAAATGTTATTTCTTCATTGAGTTAGTATTATGTGTTTATAGTTTTTGAATGCATAATATATTAATGTCAGTCATTAATGTGTGCAGTATGAATCTGGAGATGATGTGGTCGAGGGGAACGTCGAGTCCTTTAAAGAGAAGGAGGTGTTGAAGATCAGGGCCCAAGGACCTGCTAAGTACTACAATTGGAGGAATGAAAAGTACCGGTGCCCCTACTGCAACAAGCATAAGCCCAGGTCTGGGTTATTGGAGCATCTGATGGTGTTGGAAATATGCCCTAGAGGCAATAATAAATTAGTTATTATAATATTTCCTTGTTCATGATAATCGTTTATTATCCATGCTAGAATTGTATTGATAGGAAACTCAGATACATGTGTGGATACATAGACAACACCATGTCCCTAGTAAGCCTCTAGTTGACTAGCTCGTTGATCAATAGATGGTTACGGTTTCCTGACCATGGACATTGGATGTCATTGATAACGGGATCACATCATTAGGAGAATGATGTGATGGACAAGACCCAATCCTAAGCCTAGCACAAGATCATGTAGTTCGTATGCTAAAGCTTTTCTAATGTCAAGTATCATTTCCTTAGACCATGAGATTGTGCAACTCCCAGATACCGTAGGAGTGCTTTGGGTGTGCCAAACGTCACAACGTAACTGGGTAGCTATAAAGGTACACTACAGGTATCTCCGAAAGTGTCTGTTGGGTTGGCACGAATCGAGACTGGGATTTGTCACTCCGTGTAAATGGAGAGGTATCTCTGGGCCCACTCGGTAGGACATCATCATAATGTGCATAATGTGATCAAGGAGTTGATCACGGGATGATGTGTTACGGAACAAGTAAAGAGACTTGCCGGTAACGGGATTGAACAAGGTATCGGGATACCGACGATCGAATCTCGGACAAGTATCGTACCGCTAGACAAAGGGAATTGTATACGGGATTGATTAAGTCCTTGACATCGTGGTTCATCCGATGAGATCATCGTGGAACATGTGGGAGCCAACATGGGTATCCAGATCCCGCTATTGGTTATTGACCGGAGAGTCATCTCGGTCATGTCTGCATGTCTCCCGAACCCGTAGGGTCTACACACTTAAGGTTCGGTGACGCTAGGGTTATAGTGATATTAGTATGCGGTAACCCGAAAGCAGTTCGGAGTCCCGGATGAGATCCCGGATGTCACGAGGAGTTTCGGAATGGTCCGGAGGTAAAGAATTATATATAGGAAGTGCTATTTCGGCCATCGGGACAAGTTTCGGGGTCACCGATATTGTACCGGGACCACCGGAAGGGTCCCGGGGGTCCACCGGGTGGGGCCACCTGCCCCGGGGGGCACATGGGCTGTAGGGGGTTCCCCTTGGCCTATATGGGCCAAGGGAACCAGCCCCAAGAGGCCCATGCACCAAGAGAAGAGGGAAAGGAAGAGTCCTAAAGGGGGAAGGCATCTCCGAGGTGCCTTGGGGAGGAGGGACTCCTCCCTGGCCGCACCCTTCCTTGGAGGAAGGGCCAAGGCTGCGCCTCCCCCCTCTCCCTTGGCCCTATATATAGTGGGGGGAAGGGAGGGCAACCAAACCTAAGCCCTGGCACCTCCCTCTCCCTCCCATGACACATCTCCCTCCTCCCGCAGCGCTTGGCGAAGCCCTGTTGGAATCCCGCTACTTCCACCACCACGCCGTCGTGTTGTTGGATCTCCATCAACCTCTCCTCCCCCCTTGCTGGATCAAGAAGGAGGAGACGTCGCTGCTCCGTACGTGTGTTGAACGCGGAGGTGCCGTCCGTTCGGCGCTAGGATCATCGGTGATTTGGATCACGACGAGTACGACTCCATCAACCCCGTTCTCTTGAACCCTTCCGCGCGCGATCTACAAGGGTATGTAGATCCACTCCTCCCTCGTTGCTAGATGACTCTATAGATAGATCTTGGTGACATGTAGGAAAATTTTGAATTTATGCTACATTACCCATCAGTGGCATCATGAGCTAGGTCTATGCGTAGTTTCTATGCACGAGTAGAATACAAAGTAGTTGTGGGCGTTGATTTTGTTCAATATGCTTACCGTTACTAGTCCAATGTTGATTCGGTGGCATTGTGGGATGAAGCGGCCCGGACCGACCTTACACGTACTCTTACGTGAGACTGGTTCCACCGACTGACATGCACTAGTTGCATAAGGTGGCTGGCGGGTGTCTGTCTCTCCCACTTTAGTCGGATCGGATTCGATGAAAAGGGTCCTTATGAAGGGTAAATAGAAATTGGCATATCACGTTGTGGTTTTTGCGTAGGTAAGAAACGTTCTTGCTAGAAACCCATAGCAGCCACGTAAAACATGCAAACAACAATTAGAGGACGTCTAACTTGTTTTTGCAGGGTATGCTATGTGATGTGATATGGCCAAAAGGATGTGATGAATGATATATGTGATGTATGAGATTGATCATGTTCTTGTAATAGGAATCACGACTTGCATGTCGATGAGTATGACAACCGGCAGGAGCCATAGGAGTTGTCTTAATTTATTTATGACCTGCGTGTCAACATAAACGTCATGTAATTACTTTTCTTTATTGCTAACCGTTAGCTATAGTAGTAGAAGTAATAGTTGGCAAGACAACTTCATGAAGACACGATGATGGAGATCATGGTGTCATGCCGGTGACGATGATGATCATGGAGCCCCGAAAATGGAGATCAAAATGAGCAATATGATATTGGCCATATCATGTCACTATTTGATTGCATGTGATGTTTATCATGTTTTTGCATCTTGTTTACTTAGAACGACGGTAGTAAATAAGATGATCCCTCATAATAATTTCAAGAAAGTGTTCCCCCTAACTGTGCACCGTTGCGACAGTTTGTTGTTTCGAAGCACCACGTGATGATCGGGTGTGATAGATTCTAACGTTCACATACAACGGGTGTAAGACAGATTTACACACGCAAAACACTTAGGTTGACTTGACGATCCTAGCATGTGTACAGACATGGCCTCGGAACACAGAAGACCGAAAGGTCGAGCATGAGTCGTATGGTAGATACGATCAACATGAAGATGTTCACCGATGTTGACTAGTCCGTCTCACGTGATGATCGGACACGGCCTAGTTGACTCGGATCATGTAATCACTTAGATGACTAGAGGGATGTCTATCTGAGTGGGAGTTCATAAGATGAACTTATTTATCCTGAACGTAGTCAAAAGATCTTCGTAAACTATGTCGTAGCTCGCGCTTCAGTTCTACTGTTTAGATATGTTCCTAGAGAAAATTTAGTTGAAAGTTGATAGTAGCAATTATGCGGACTAGGTCCGTAAACTGAGGATTGTCCTCATTGCTTCATAGAAGGCTTATGTCCTTAATGCACCGCTCAGTGTGTTGAACCTCGAACGTTATCTGTGGATGTTGCGAACATCTGACATACACATTTTGATAACTACGTGATAGTTCAGTTAAACGGCTTAGAGTTGAGGCACCGAAGACATTTTGAAACGTCGCGAAACATATGAGATGTTTCGAGGGCTGAAATTGGGATTTCAGGCTCGTGCCCACGTCAAGAGGTATAAGACCTCCGATGATTTTCTTAGCCTACAAACTAAGGGAGAAAAGCTCATTTGTTGAGTTTGTGCTCAGATTGTCTGAGTACAACAATCACTTGAATCGAGTGGGAGTTGATCTTCCAGATGAAATAGTGATGGTTCTCCGAAGTCATTACCACCAAGCTGCTTGAGCTTCATGATGAACTATAATATATCAGGGACATATATGATGATCCTTGAGATATTCGCGATGTTTGACACCGCGAAAGTAGAAATCAAGAAGGAGCATCAATTGTTGATGGTTGGTGAAACCACTAGTTTCAAGAAGGGCAAGGGAACAAACGGATACTTCATCAAACGGCAATTCAGCTGCTGCTCTAGTGAAGAAACCCAAGGTTGAACCCAAACCCGAGACTGAGTGCTTCTGTAATAAGGGGAACAGCCACTAGAGCAGAATTACCCTAGATACTTGGTAGATGAGAAGGCTGGCAAGGTCGATAGAAGTATATTGGATATACATTGTGTTGATGTGTACTTTACTAGTACTCCTAGTAGCACCAGGGTATTAGATACCGGTTCGGTTGCTAAGTGTTAGTAACTCGAAATAAAAGCTACGGAATAAATGGAGACTAGCTAAAGGTGAGCTGACGATATGTGTTGGAAGTGTTTCCAGGGTTGATATGATCAAGCATCGCACGCTCCCTCTACCATCGAGATTGGTATTAAAACCTAAATAATTGTTATTTGGTGTTTGCGTTGAGCATAGACATGATTGGATTATGTCTATCGCAATACGGTTATTCATTTAATGAGAATAATGGTTACTCTGTTTATTTGAATAATACCTTCAATGGTCTTGCACCTAAAATGAATGGTTCATTGAATCTCGATCGTAGTGATACACATGTTCATGCCAAAAGATAGTAATGATAGTACCACCTACTTGTGGCACTGCCACTTAAGTCATATCGGTATAAAACGCATGAAGAAGCTCCATGTTGATGGATCTTTGGGCTCACTCATTTTTGAGAGGTTTGAGACATGCGAACCATGTCTATTGGTGTATATGCATGAAGAAACTCCATGCAAATGGACCGTTTGGACTCACTTGATTTTGAATCACTTGAGACATGCAAATCATACCACATGGGCAAGATGACTGAAAGCCTCGTTTTTCAGTAAAATGGAACTAGAAAGCAACTTGTTGGAAGTAATACATTTTGATGTGTGCAGTCCAATGAGTGCTGAGGCATGTAGTGGATATCGTTATGTTCTTACTTCACAGATGATTTGAGTAGATGTTGAGTATATTTACTTGATGAATCACGAGTCTGAATTATTGAAAGGTTCAAGTAATTTCAGGGTGAAGTTGAAAGATCGTCGTGACAAGAGGATAAAAGATCTATGATATGATCATAGAGATGAATATCTGAATTACGAGTTTGGCACAGAATTAAGACATTGTGGAAATTGTTTCACAACTAATACAGCCTGGAACACCGTAGTGTGATGGTGTGTCCGAACATCATAACTGCATCCTATTGGATATGATGCATACCATGATGTCTCTTATCGAATTACCATGATAGTTTATGGGTTAGGCATTAAAGACAACCACATTCACTTTAAATAGGGCACCACGTAATTCCAATGAGATGACACCGTATGAACTATGGTTTAGGGAAACCTAAGCTGTCATTTCTTAAAAGTTTGGGGCTGCGACGCTTATGTGAAAAAGTTTCAGGCTGATAAGCTCGAACCCAAAGCGGATAAATGCATCTTCATAGGACACCCAAAACAGTTGGGTATACCTCCTGTCTCAGATTCGAAAGCAATAAGGGATTGTTTCTAGAATCGGGTCCTTTCTCGAGGAAAAGTTTCTCTCGAAAGAATTGAGTGGGAGCATGGTGGAGACTTGATGAGGTTATTGAACCATCTCTTCAACTAGCGTGTGGCAGGGCACAGGGAGTTGTTCTTGTGGCACCTACACCAATTGAAGTGGAAGCTTATGATAGTGATCATGAAACTTCAGATCAAGTCACTAACAAACCTCGTAGGATGACAAGGATGCGTACTACTTCAGAGTGGTACGTAATCCTGTCTTGGAAGTCATGTTGCTAGACAACAATGAACCTACGAGCTATGGAGAAGCGAAGGTGGGCCCGGATTCCGAAAAATGGCTCGAGGCCATAAAATCCGAGAGAGGATCCATGTATGAAAACAAAGTGTAGACTTTGGCAGAACAGCTCGATGGTCATAAGGCTGTTGAGTGCAGATGGATTTTAAAAGGAAGACGGACAATGATGGTAAGTATCACCATTAAGAAAGCTCCACTTGTCGTTAAGAAGTTTCCGACAAGTTCAAGGAGTTGACTACGGTGAGACTTCCTCACTCGTAGCGATGCTAAGAGTCTGTTGGAATTATATTAGCGATTACTGCATTATTTATGAAATCTTGCAGATAGGATGTCAAAACATTGTTTCCTCGACGATTTTCTTGAGGAAAGGTTGTATGTGATACAATCGGAAGGTTTTGTCAATCCTGAAAGATGCTAATAGGTATGCAAAGCTCCAACAATCCTTCTAAGGACTGGAGTAAGCATCTCGGAGTTGGAATGTATGCTTTGATAAGATGATCAAAGTTTTGGGTGTATACAAAGTTTATGAGAAACTTGTATTTCCAAAGAAGTGAGGGGGAGCACTATAGAATTTCTGATGAGTATATGTTGTTGACATATTGTTGATCAGAAATGACGTAGAATTTCTGGAAAGCATATAGGGTTATTTGGAAAGTGTTTTTCAATGGAAAGCCTGGATCAAGCTACTTTAACATTGAGCATCAAGATCTATAAGGATAGATCAAAACGCCTAATGGTACTTTCAAATGAGCACATACCTTGACATGATCTTGAAGGTGTTCAAGATGGACCAGTCAAAGAAGGAGTTCTTGCCTGAGTTGTAAGGTATGAAGTTAAGACTTAAAGCTCGACCACGGCAGAAGAAAGAGGAAGGACGAAGGTCGTCCCCTATGCTTTTGTCATAGGCTCTATATGGTATGCCATGCTGAGTACCGCACCTGATGTGTGCCTTGCCACATATCTGGCAAGAGGGTACAAAGGTAATCTAGGAGTAGATCACCAGATAGCGGTCTAAATTATCCTTAGAGGAATAAGGATATGTTTCTCGGTTATGGAGGTGATAAAGAGTTCGAAGTAAAGAGTTACGTTGATGCAAGCTTAACACCTATCCGGATAGCTCTGAGTAGAGATACCAGATACGTATAATGGAGCAACAATTTAGAATAGCTCCAAGTAGAACAGTTATTTGAAATGGCTCCAAATATAGCGTAGTAGCTGCATCTACAAGATGACATAGAGATTTGCGAAGTACATACGGATCTGAAAGATTCAGACCCGTTGACTATAACATCTCTCACAAGCATAACATGATCAAACCCAGAACTCATCGAGTGTTGATCACATGGTAATGTGAACTAGATTATTGACTCGAGTAAACTCTTTGGGGGTTAGTCACATGGGGATGTGACCTTGAGTGTTAATCACATAGCGATGTGAACTGGATTATTGACTCTAGTGCAAGTGGGAGAATGCTGGAAATATGCCCTAGAGGCAATAATAAATTAGTTATTATAATATTTCCTTGTTCATGATAATCGTTTATTATCCATGCTAGAATTGTATTGATAGGAAACTCAGATATATGTGTGGATCCATAGACAACACCATGTCCCTAGTAAGCCTCTAGTTGACTAGCTCGTTGATCAATAGATGGTTACGGTTTCCTGACCATGGACATTGGATGTCATTGATAACGGGATCACATCATTAGGAGAATGATGTGATGGACAAGACCCAATCCTAAGCCTAGCACAAGATCATGTAGTTCGTATGCTAAAGCTTTTCTAATGTCAAGTATCATTTCCTTAGACCATGAGATTGTGCAACTCCCGGATACCGTAGGAGTGCTTTGGGTGTGCCAAACGTCACAACGTAACTGGGTGGCTATAAAGGTACACTACAGGTATCTCCGAAAGTGTCTGTTGGGTTGGCACGAATCGAGACTGGGATTTGTCACTCCGTGTAAACGGAGAGGTATCTCTGGGCCCACTCGGTAGGACATCATCATAATGTGCACAATGTGATCAAGGAGTTGATCACGGGATGATGTGTTACGGAACGAGTAAAGAGACTTGTCGGTAACGAGATTGAACAAGGTATCAGGATACCGACGATCGAATCTCGAGAAAGTATCGTACCGCTAGACAAAGGGAATTGTATACGGGATTGATTAAGTCCTTGACATCGTGGTTCATCCGATGAGATCATCGTGGAACATGTGGGAGCCAACATGGATATCCAGATCCCGCTGTTGGTTATTGACCGGAGAGTCATCTCGGTCATGTCTGCCGAACCCGTAGGGTCTACACACTTAAGGTTCGGTGACGCTAGGGTTATAGAGATATTCGTATGCGGTAACCCGAAAGCTGTCCGGAGTCCCGGATGAGATCCTGGACGTCACGAGGAGTTCCGGAATGGTCCGGAGGTAAAGAATTATATATAGGAAGTGCTATTTCGGCCATCGGGACAAGTTTCGGGGTCACCGGTATTGTACCGGGACCACCGAAAAGGTCCCGGGGGTCCACCGGGTGGGGCCACCTGCCCCGGGGGGCCACATGGGCTGTAGGGGGTGCGCCTTGGCCTATATGGGCCAAGGGCACCAGCCCCAAGAGGCCCATGCGCCAAGAGAAGAGGGAAAGGAAGAGTCCTAAAGGGGGAAGGCACCTCCGAGGTGCCTTGGGGAGGAGGGACTCCTCCCTGGCCGCACCCTTAATTGGAGGAAGGGCCAAGGCTGCGCCTCCCCCCTCTCCCTTGGCCCTATATATAGTGAGGGGAAGGGAGGGCAACCAAACCTAAGCCCTGGCGCCTCCCTCTCCCTCCCATGACACATCTCCCTCCTCCCGCAGTGCTTGGCGAAGCCCTGTTGGAATCCCGCTATTTCCACCACCACGCCGTCGTGTTGTTGGATCTCCATGAACCTCTCCTCCCCCTTGCTGGATCAAGAAGGAGGAGACATCGCTGCTCCGTACGTGTGTTGAACGCGGAGGTGCCGTCCGTTCGGCGCTAGGATCGTCGGTGATTTGGATCACGACGAGTCCGACTCCATCAACCCCGTTCTCTTGAACGCTTCCGCGTGCGATCTACAAGGGTATGTAGATCCACTCCTCCCTCGTTGCTAGATGACTCCATAGATAGATCTTGGTGACACGTAGGAAAATTTTGAATTTATGCTACGTTCCCCATCAGATGGAACATTGCCGGGCTACATCGATCTTTAGTCATGACTACAAGATCATTGGTCAGCATTCTGCCCTCCAGAAGGTCCTAAGAAACCCTGACCTCTAGTCGTACATCATGCTGATCATCGAAAGCTGGAAGCCGTACTCATCATCAGTATATTTGATGATGTTTTACTTTTGGAAAGCTGCATCTGGGTCTGAACTGCTTGAAAACTTGCTATATTAATGTAATGTATTGTGTGTTTGAACTGGATCTGTTGTGAACTGCCTGCTACCTATGGTGGTAACCTAGAATGCTATCTATATATGTGTGGCCTTAACTTTATTGGTGGTGAATGCTTCTTTGATGTTTAGTTGTTGTTTCGATGGTGCAATGATCACAAATGGCGCTTCAGTGTTGCTTGAGACATGCTGCAACACTTGTCTATGCTATGGGCAAGTGCAACATGTTGTGCCCATATGCCAATTATACCAAATATTGAATGTGGCAATGTTCCAAAATGGCCGTCATGAATTATAGTACATGGGGTTTAGTAAAGTTACTGATAATTGTTCATCCTCACACACTCCATCAACGCATAATTTGAATAAGCAAAAAGATCAAATGTTCCATCATTTGAACCTATGTTGCAATTAGAGAGCAAATATTCCATCATCAAAGTGTGAAGGAATTAAATGTAAATTTAGAAGAGTAATATAATACTAGTTAAAAGTAATGTGTGAAAAAAAGGAATTTGAAATAAGATCTACTTTATTTTGTAATAAAGTTATATTACCCGACTTATTAGAATTTTGAAAATGTTACTTATTTATAAGAAAAGAAAATATAAATATTCAAAAAATGTGTTTGATAAAAATACCTTTTGAATTTTTGGTATGTTATTATTTGAGGGGTCATGTAATTTTTATGTTATTTTTGGAGTGCTCAGGTAATTTTTATGTAAAGTGAAGGAAAAGGAAAAAATAAACAAAAGGAAAAGCATGGGCCATCCTAGCCATCTTGGAAACCTAGCTTTATAAATAAAAAATTCAAAAAAAAAATAAGAGGGCATTAAAAAAGTAAACAAATATAAGAGGGAATTATAAATTCAAAAAATTTCAAAAATATAGAAAGAATATTTTACAATGCCCCCCTGAGGTATAGACCGATGTTTTGACCAGTCAGTCTAGAGGGCATTATAAATTAATAAAAAATTCAAAAAATATAAAACCTTGGAAACCCACATTTGTTTGTGCAATAGATCATGTGTGCCAAAGTTGAGGTCATTTGGAGGTGGTCGAAAAAATGACCGCATTCCGGAGGGGCCATTTGGTACTTAAGCCAGTTTTTGAAAAAATGTGATTTTTCCCACCACCTCCAAATCACACGCTTTCTTGAACATGGTGACCCACATGTG
>NC_057812.1:24683797-24687235 GCF_018294505.1 Triticum aestivum
TATTTTGACCAGTCAGTCTAGAGGGCATTATAAATTAATAAAAAATTCAAAAAAAAAAATAAAACCTTGGAAACCCACCTTTGTTTGTGCAATAGATCATGTGTGCCAAAGTTGAGGTCATTTGGAGGTGGTCGAAAAAATGACCGCATTTCGGAGGGGCCATTTGGTCTAACTTAAGCCAGTTTTTTAAAAAAAATTGATTTTTCCCACCACCTCCAAATCACACAAACCTTCTTGAACATGGTGACCCACATGTGCCAATCATGGCTATGAAAGAAAATTTGGAAAAAGAATATTTTACAATGCCCCCCTCAGGTATAGACCGATGTTTTGGCCAGTCAGTCTAGAAGGCATTATAAATTAATAAAAAATTCAAACAAATTCAAAAAACTTTATTAGATGACTTGAAGGTCAAAACCTTAACTTGTCATATATGCAAAAAAAATATGTGTATTGAACGCAAGTGAGCATGCGTATAATTTAGTGTGTGATTTCAAGATCAAATCAATACACAATGGCAATATGCCAAAAAAGTGCCCACCTACCAGAGCGGGAGAATTCATACTCCACGGCCTGCATACGACTAGGAACCCTATGGTGCATGGGCCAGGATGCAGGCCCGTGGTGCAGAATATCTCTGCTGGTAGTAGGCCCCACGGGGCAGAGGGGACAAGAGTTAGGCAATGTACTGCCTACAATAGATAGGAGCTTGGGAGGGGAGTCGCAGCAGGGTATATAAACCGGTGCGGCGCTCTCTCGCTTGGCGAGGTGGGACTAAACTCCCACCACCCAACGGCTATGCGTTGCGATGTGCTCTGCGCGACTCCGCCTTGGGCCCAATTCGGGCGGGCTGGCCCAGTGCAGCCTTACTCCGCTCGCTGATACGTTTTATATTTTCTTTGTTTATTTTCTGGTTTATATTTCTAATATTTAAAATCAAGTCTATTTTTTTCTATATTATTTCTAACAGTGTTTACTAAAATTTAAAAAATATGCCAAATTCTGTTGTGTTTTATTTCATTTGTTCGTACTCTTTTGTATATTGATAATATTTACGAAATATGAACTAAAATTTTGTGTTTTAATTCAATTCTCCATTCCAATATTTCTTATCTTTATTATTTTTTAAATATTTTTAGTTTGTAAGATAAAATGTTCTGTTTTATTTCACTTCTTCATTCTAATATTTGTTCTCTTCTTTATATTTGAAATATTTCCAAAATGTAAGATAATATGTTGTCTTTTATTGCACTTATAAATTCAAATTTTTTCTTCTGTTTTCTATATTCTCCTCTTTTCTTTGTTCTGACAGTTATAAATTTAAATAATGTATGATATAATGTTCTCTCATATTTCACTTTTCATGGTTGTCTTTCCTAATTATAAATTTTATTTTCTGTTTCATACTTGAAATATTATTAAATCAAATATAGTTGGGACAATCGCATGTATTCCTCCACTTGCACCACGTACTACCAATTGATACCAAACTTTTATGCACACCCTACGATGACCATAGCAAGCATGCCTGGCAACTACCGTTCATTTCCGACACTCTATGCATCTTGTAGGCGTTTTGCGGTGATAAAACCCTAGAACACTGCCGCGGCGTGACACAACGTGTGTTTTGTGTCCGAACTCGTGCACACCTTGCCTGGGGGGGGGGCACATTGGCCATGCTCACATGCTCCCAAAAGTTGGGGTCATCTCATGCATGCCCCCACATGCACCATGTACAAGCCGTACCATTCGGGTGTGCCGGAGGGTAAGTTTGGAAGAGGTTTTCCTTGACGGTCCCACCAAAAGATCCCAAACTTTTTGCACACCGTACCATGACCATGGCATGCATGTGGTAGTAGAATTCATACACCACGGCTCATTTTTTGCTGAAACCCAATTAATATCCATGTGTATTACATGTAAGTGAGCATGTGTAAAATTTATTAGATGACTTGAAGGTCAAAACATTAACTTGTCATGTATGCACAAAAAAATGTGTATTGAATGCAAGTGAGCATGTGTATAATTTAATGTGTGATTTGAAGATCAATACACATGGCAATATGCCAAAAAAGTGCCCACCTACCAGAGCAGGAGAATTCATACTCCACGGCCTGCATACGACTAGGAACCCTGCGGTGCATGGGCCAGGATGCAGGCCCGTGGTGCAGAATATCTCTGCTGCTAGTAGGCCCCACGGGGCAAAGGGGACGAGAGTTAGGCAATGTACTACCTGCAATTGATAGGAGCTTGTGAGGGGAGTCGCAGCCAGGTATGTAAACTGGTGCGGCGCTCCCTCGCTTGGCGAGGTGGGACTAAACTCCCACCACCCAACGGTTGTGCGCTGCGATGTGCCCTGCGCGGCTCCGCCTTGGGCCCAATTCGGGCGGGCTGGCCCAGGGCAGCCTTACCCGCGCGCTGATATGTTTTATATTTTCTTTGTTTCTTTTCTTGTGTATATTTCTAATATTTAAAATCAAATCTCTTTTTTCTATATTATTTCTAAAAGTGTTTACTAAAGTTTAAAAAATATGCCAAATTCTGTTGTGTTTTATTTCATTTGTTCGTTCTCTTTTGTATATTGATAATATTTACGAAATATAAACTAAAATGGTGTGTTTTATTTTAATTGTTAATTCTAATATTTCTTATCTTTATTATTTTTGAAATATTTTTAGTTTGTAAGATAAAATGTTCTGTTTTATTTCACTTCTTCATTCTAATATTTGTTCTCTTCTTTATATTCGAAATATTTCCAAAATGTAAGATAATATGTTATGTTCTATTGCACTTCTTCATTATTTCAATTCTTCATTCCAAATTATAAATTTTATTTTCTGTTTGATACTTGAAATATTATTAAATCAAATGTAGTTGGGACAGTCGCATGCATACCTCCACATGCACCATGTACTAGGAGCAGGTTTGTCTTCTCGGTCTCACCAATTCAGACCAAACTGTATGCACACCCTAGGATGACCATGGCAAGCATGCATGATGAGTATCGTTCATTTCCAAAACTCGATGCATTTTCTAGGGTTTTTTCGGCGACAAAACCCTACAACACTGCCCCCACGTGACACAATGTGTGTTTTGTGTCCGAACTCATGCACACCTTGCCTGGGGGGCACATTGGACGTGCTCACATGCTCCCAAAAGTTGGTGTCATCTCATGCATGCCCCCACATGCACTATGTACAAGCAGGACCATTCGGGTTTGCCGGAGATCAGGTCTGAAATTGGTTTTCCTTGACGGTCCCACCAAATGGTCCCAAACTTCATGCATACCCTACGATGACCATGGCATGCATGCGTGACAAGTATCGTTCATTTTCGACACTCGATGCATTTTCTAGGGTTTTCCAGCGACAAAACCCTAGAACACTACCCCAACGTGACGCAACATGCATTTTGTGTTCGAATTCGGGCACACCTTGC
>NC_057812.1:24687760-24699176 GCF_018294505.1 Triticum aestivum
GTGACAAGTATCATTCATTTGCGACACTCGATGCAATTTCTAGGGTTTTCTGGTGACAAAACCCTACAACACTGCCCCCACGTGACGCAACGTGCGTTTTGTGTCCGAATTTGTGCACACCTTGCCTGCGGGACCATATTGGCCAAGCCCACATGCTCCCAAAAGTTGGGGTCATCTCATGCATGCTTCCACATGCACCATGTACAAGCAGGACCATTCGGGTCTGCGGAGGGCAGGTCTGAAAGTGGTTTATGCGTAACCTACGATCTCACAAAATGATCCCAAACTTAATCCGTAACCTACGATGACCATGGCATGCATGCATGACAAGTATCGTTCATTTCTGACACTCGATGCATGTATAATATTGTAGAAATGATAGAGATACTATAAATATTGTTGAACATATACAAGTATACAATAACTAATACGTGTCACAAAGAGTTTTTTTAGGGATGAACCAATGATATTTATTTTGAGGGAAGAAAACATGCAGGTAGGTGGGCCGGCCAAGACCGCAAATAAGTGTCGGATCCATATTGTGGATCCCACAACGCTGCGCTTTCCATGCACGTCGATCACACGCACGTCGATCACGGGAGTAGTTGCCGTTCTGTTACACAATTCTGGGATCGTGCTAATCCATATGTTCCTAATCCTACGATTGAGGAGCACGTTCAGCCTCGCTTCAACGGAGGAAAATATAGATCGTGAGATTGGCCACAGGGAAGTTACGACGACCTAGGCGTCGACCTCGTATATAATCTCCTCCTCCTCGCACATGTCGTCGACTAGATCGACTCCTGTCGGCGAGGCGTCGACAGCTCCGTCCGCCGCATCCCACTTGCCACAAAAACCCCAAGAAGATCAAGGTTGTCCGAATGTGCAGGCCGACCTCGACGAACTACATCGAGAATGCATCGCCGACTTCTTTCATCTTCGTCGACCGATCAAGTAAATTGTCCTCCTTCCCTCGCGCCTTCATAGCAAGCTACTTCCTCCGTCTCGTTGCTTTGATGGACTTAGGTTTACCACATATTTTCAACTAGTATGAACTCGACTAGATGCGTTCTGGCCAGATGGCGTAGATGAAAACATTCTTTGGTTCTTTCATAGCATGGTAGAATAAGATGTTGTTTCTCGAGAAGCATGATGCAATACATTTTTTGTCACAAGATCTAATTATATTTTTGTCACACGATCCAATTATATTGTTGTGCACATAGAACATTAAATAGTTATTAACATTAGATGTTGATGAACCTCAAATAGGTACCATTGCTATAGACTCTAGTTTATTTATAGCTGAACAATTTGTCACCCTGTAAGTAAGACAACCAGACGAATTAGTAACAGTTTACCATATTAAATTTATTAATTATATAATTTATATGATACTCAAAGAACTTGATCAGATGCAAGTAAATTCAATTACCAATTGTAGTTATTTTTTTATTGCCTCATGTCAGCACACACTTGGCTGCATGTTGCAGTATACATGGTGATAGTTTTGTATTTCCATTAGTGTTAGCTACTGCCAGAAAGTTTTATATTTTTGCATGCCTATTGTTATTTTTGCTTTAGTGTTAGCTAATGTCACGAAGTTATATATTTTCTTTCAACAAGATGGACGAGCTGAATGGAGAAATAGTATGCGCAGTTGAGAAATAGTGCAATCTTGTTATAGATCTATCGAGCGGTCAACGCGCTAGAGTGGCTGATACATCATTGCGCAGCATGCTGCAGATACCATCTATTAAGATGCGTACCCTGCTGATTAGGTATATGATTGAGAATTTTCAGGCCAGCACGGGCAGATTCATTATACAAGTGCAGGTTGGGGAGGTGACTCTCGGTGCGGTCGACGTCGAGTGCATCTTTAACCTCGAGAACCAAGGACTGTCCGCTTCGGACATTCTGACTGAAGAAGGCGAGGACATGAAGGAGCGGGTGTCGCCACAATTTCTCAGTAAGACATCAGAAAACATAGTGATAGATAATCTCATTGAGGACATAATTAAAAGTAAAGCCACCGACGATGATTTCCTTCGCAAAGTAGTGCTGGTCCTGTTAGGAACAATTATTGCTCCCATGTCGAGCAAGATTGTGCCAAAGCAGTACTACGCTTTAGTCGAAGATGTGAAACGTATTTCAAAGATTAACTGGAATGCCTTCACCATGCGTGTTTTGCTTGATTGCCTTCGCATAGTGAAGAAAGGGAAACACCTCCGCCAATGGCCGAAAGGCAATTTGGCTCTCTTGCATGTACACATATGAGACCTGTTGCATAATGTCAATTATCATATCATTGCAATTTTATGTGATGTATTACTAACCCTAAATCCTTATATTTCTTTTGTAGTACTTGTACTGGAAGAAGGTGCAACCGATCGAAGGCGAATGCGCCTATAGTCCCAACTTGTCCATACAACCTCTTATGAGGAACTGGACAGAAGGTGCAGCCACTAGGAGAGATAGGTTCGGCTATGATAATGGGCGCGGCCGTGGTAACGTAAGGGTAAGTCATTGTGTTTCATCTTTCTTAAATGTTTTGGAACTTAATACTATTTATTTTTTATTCATCACATGTACTTCAATATCGCATGCAGATCGAAAATAATATCACCCAGGAGTATAGGGCTCAGGGGCCCAACTTCCCAAATAATGCGCCTACCATGAAGCCAAAAACCAAGCCTGCAACTGGAAATGCAAAGAAGTCGACGACAGCCGCATTGTCGGAAGATTTGATGGAGCTTCTAATGAAGCGGTGCATGGACTTCATACACACCCAGATGAGGCAAATCCCTGATCAAGTTGCTGAGGTATCACACCCAAACTTTATAGTTTACAGTATGTTTGCTGTTTTAAACCATGCTACCATTACTAAGTTTATATTTCTATTGCAGAGGTTGTTGGAGAAGTTGAACAAAGCAGGTGTCATGTACAAGCCGGCTGCTCCCGTGCCATCCGCGGAGAATGATCCGGACGAAGTGGATTCGTTCGAGAATGGTCCATATGAAAAGAAGGAATTCATGTACAAGGAAGACATGGACAGTGATGGACAACAGATCATTGACATGACGCAGCCTGATATAGTGCTTCCCGACCATAAAACCGTACTTGAGGTACTATGTATTTATCTTTCTGTCTATAATTTTCTCGTTTAATTTTTTTACGTCCAGAAATGTTCACACGATTTAGTTTGCCAAACAGAAAACCCCACTGAAGATGAATGGACACAAGGAAGCTTCACCTGTTAAGCGTAATGATGTATGTGGGGGTACACCGGAAAACCCTTGGGTGGTTGGTACTTCTACTCTAGCACCTTCATCGGACATAGACATTTGTCCATCTTCTGTCAGCAAGTTCATGGCTAAGGTGAATGGAAAAAAGGGTGCAACAATCGATAAGGATGAGGAGGTTATGTCCGGTAAGCGGAAGCGGACCGTTCCCAAGAAATTTGAATCCCCCTATGCACTTGACAAGCCCGGCAGGCGTACCAGCCGTGGTCAGAGAACCTCTGGTACTAGTACTGCTACTAGAGGTATCGTAACTAACATTATTAATTTTTTTTATTTACTACCAATGCATATGATCACCATTGTTGACGTTCATATTATTTCATGCAGCTCTATTTTTGAACAATAATGTGCCGCAGGTTGTGGCAGATGAGTTGACGCCGGAAATAATTGATGCAGCTATTTCATTTGTCGAGTTAGCTGCTAGCACTGAGAAGAACAAGAACAAAAAAAATTACTATAGTGAAGGGCATGGCATAACTCTGACTTCCGAAAGGATTCTACCGGTACTAGCTCATAGATGGCTGTCGGACGATGTAAGTACTACTTGCATGTCCTGTTTTTAAAATGCTCAATAATCTATGTCTCAACTTTCAACATGTAATGCGCTGATATTCTATGCAGGTTATTGATGCTTATATGGGACATTTGGAGCTGCGTGTTGGTCATGATCGTTACCTCTGTCCAGTGTGGAGGTCCAAATTCCTTGTAGATCGTGCTATCACACATGACGATCCATTGCCATCGAGCTGCAACATGGATAGTGCTCTGAGCAAAGCTTGAGCAGTTAACAGAGTCACAAAAGAGTATACTGTGCGTGATAAGGTACGTAATGTTTGTGATTCATCACTACAGGATAGTTTATCAAGTATTTCTTTTGATCCATAATGGTTTTTTGCACTGTAGACGTATATTGCGTTGAATATCGACAATTGCCATTGGATGACCGTGGTCATGCACATGATCAAGAAAGAATTCCAAGCTCTCGATTCACTCTATCCTCTGGACCTGACTGAGAGGACTGTTAAAGTATTGGTAATGTAACCAACATTTGTACCATTGCTCTTACATATTGTTTATGATTGTTCTTTAACACTATCCTCTTTATAGCGAATGGCTATAGCAAACGATATGCGTCAGGCAAATCTTATTACACCAGGGAAATATCCGGACGTAAGTAAGTGGCCTATCAAGGAGTATGACATACCCCAGCAAGAGCATGGGTGAGTTAATAGGACATCATGCACAATCAAACAACAACACACATGTTTGTATTGCCCATCGCTAATGTTTGCATATGTACCAGGAACTCTTGTGGCCTTTTTGTCACAGAATGTCTAGAACATTGGGACGGGGACCGAATCACCCGCCAATTTACACAGGTATGCTGTTATTTTCATTTGTAGACTAGCTACTATGGTGGTGTAGGAACTTCGGTTCATGTAACCTTTATGTCATTTTTTGCAGGCCACCGTTGACGCAAGGAGAAGACGTTTCGTCGCAGAGTTGATTATGTCACCTTCAAACTCGATGGAGTGTGTGAAGAAAAAAATTCGCGAAATCGCAAGGAAAAGGCGCCTGAAGAATTCATGCGGCATGCAAGATTGAAGTTTTAGTGGTTTGGATTTAGTCCGGTCAAATGTTTCGACGGCATAATTATCTTAGGGGTTCTATAATTTTTATGTAATAGACAGGGCACATGCATGTGTATGTGTCTGTCAGACAATTCGCTCGTACAAGACAATTCGGTCATAAAATTCACTCAGAGAAGACAATTTGGTCGTACCAATAAAGTTTTGGCTTCACTTATCAATTGTTCTTGCTTAATATTTTTCTCATTCTCCAATTTTTTATAATTGTATTTTTCACGGCTTCACTTATCAAGTGTTCTTGCTTAATATTTTTCTCCTTCTCCAATTTTTTATAATAGTCTATTTTTCGCTTCAACTGCTCTCGTAAGTTTTATATTAAAATTTTCACAATCTTAACTTTTTTTTAAACTCTACCAAGCTTAGCATTCTGCCTTAGCTATCTGCATGTCATCATCTTGCATAATCTCCTAGTAATTCCCCCTCATCACATTATTATGAAAAGTAGTCATGGTAGATAAGTAAATATATCGAGCCAAAATGTAATATTACACTCATCAAAATTAGTCATGTCAGCTCGTTGGCTCTATCGCGTGTTATCAGGCATCATGTTTTTCTAGTTTGTTTTACAAACCCGTCGTTTTTTTATTATATGTATAATTAACTTTTTCTGTACTCACCATAATGCCAGGCACGGCCCATCTAACCACGTGAGGGGCCCCACAGATGGCCTATCTTCCCGGCAGCGCTACACCAGCCCATTTTGCCAGGTTCACATCGATCTTTCCCCTTTTCTCGTTTCCCTTTCCAAATCCCTAGCCCTCCCTCTCTATTTGCACCTCCAAATCTCGACGGCGAAAGCATGACAGCGAGATGGGCATCGGGCGGCGGCGGCTGTGGCGAGAAGAGTGGTGACCGCAAGTTAGGTCGAACCCTGGGTCCTACAAGAAGGTGGGCTGGATTCAGTGGCACAGGAGGCAGCGACGGCGGATCTAGTGGAACAGGGGACGGGGGTTTCGTGGGCAGCGGCGGGCCGAGAGAACCCACGGCTAGGGTTTCTTCAGTGCTACACTTTCGTGGCAAAAAGGTAAGTTCTTTACCGTTGTTCTTTACATCCCAGCATTATCGCCCATAATTCATCACCTGTGGCCATGACAAGCTCCATCTATGTGGTCATCAGGAAACTCCTAGTGGCCGTGTCTGCATAGATGCAGACAATTTGGCAGCGCACTCGGGGGATGTGCGTTTGAGGTTAGTCTACTGAGCATGATCTTCAAACTAGTACTGCTATTGCGGTCAAGCTGCAAAAAAGTTCAGTGTTTAACGCTTGCAGCAACAAGTTCAGTTATAAAATGACTTGAATTGCTCATGATTTATTTAGGATGATATCACTTCTGATTATGTTGAATGGGTTGATGGGGAGTGGGATAGCAAAGCAAAGTCAGTCATTAAGTATCTTGCCATGAAGAACAAGAAACTGGAGACTATGATTACAGAATATGAAGCTGAAATTAAAAGGAATGAGAAAGAAAAGGGGGCAATGATTAAGATGCACAAGGAGATATTGCTCTATAGGGATAGGATTTTAGGATTTGGAGGTCTTCTGTATCTTGGCCTGCTTGCCATTATGATTACTGTCATAGTTAGCAAGTAGATTGTTCATAAAGTTATTGACATCATTGTAATTGACATGCTGAAATGATGATGAATTATTTGCTATTCAGTTTATGGGAAAAGTGTAACAGAGATTGCAGCATAAATAACATGGGGCCATCATGATTGCTAGACAGTGCACTTTTGGCATGTTCTATATTTGGCAGACAATGCCCTTTTGGCATGTCCTGTATTTGACAGACAATGCACTTTTGGCATGTTCTATATTTGGTATGTGATGCACATGAGCACATCGAGCTCCTTCCCCTCCTCCCTGACATAGTTCATTGTCTTGTTGCAACATAGGAGCAACATCTAGCAGCTTCCATGCAACACTGAAGCAAAGCAACAATACATATTCAATATTCAGAAATTTAACTGAACTTGGCACTTAGGGTGACCAGTAGATATTCAGTTCTTCAGCCACAAAGAACCCGATCAAACCGTACCGATTGCATAACTTATATGCTTACATATAAAAGCATACCTAACCAACATCAAACCCAAAATAATGTTAACTTATATGCTGAAACATATAATAGCATACCTAACTTAAGATAATCAGCAGCTTCCTCCTCCTTCAGCAACTGTGCCCATCTTCACTTGTTCAGAAATTTGAGGCGGCGTGAGCGGCGCACCACACACGGAGAAGCCTTCTTCTTGACCACCGTTCTGTTGGACAGCTGCGCCACCTGATCCTGAGCCACCTCCTCTTCTTCCACCTTCACTATGTCAGGGAGGAGGGGAAGGAGCTCGATGTCGATGGGCATTGTCTTGCCACCCTCGACGGCGACCAGCGCTACCATCTGCACAACGTCCTCCTCGCCCTCCTCATGGTCCAACGGCGGCACTGGCTTCGACACATGGCGGACCTGGTAGTCCGGGCTGACGGGCGCAGGGACAGCGAGCTCGACGTCGACGCGGTCCGCCCTCGACGCGACGCATGCTGAATCTGGCCGCAGCGTCATGGTGGTGGAGCGGTACATCCACCACCTTGCGCGCGGAACAGGGGAGTCGCTCAGCGTGGCCTCTTGCATTGCCCACACGAGTAGGACAGCCGACGGGATGCCGCGGCCGTAGGGGAAGGCGCGCTTCCTCTCGGCGTCGGTGAGGACTTTGACGAGGCCACGCGCGTGGTTGACCAACATCTCTGTGCTGGGGAACCAGCCGCACACCTCCGTCAACTGCGCACACCACCCCTCGTCATCGCCGGCGAGGTCCATCATCGCTCTCTGCCAGCCGAGGCTTCTCTCCATGGAGGCGGCTGCAGCGGTAAACGGCGAGGGTATTCTCGATCTACTGTAGGTGGGGATAAGAGGGGAGTTCGAACCGGCGCCCGTGGGAGGTGGGTGAGTGTGTGGTGGGGAGGAGAGTGGTACAGTTACTTATTTAATGGCATTTAGGACGTGGGCAGGGGAAATGTACAATAATATTCTTTCTACCTCCCGCCCTGGTCATTACACAGCCCCGGTCATTACACAGTAAAGAATTTTTTGATTTTTGTTTACAGGGAAACATCTTACTTTACTTAAACAAAGACTGGGATCTCGTCTGCTAATACACTAAGGATACAATCAGGGGGCCAAAGCCTCCAAACCAAAGAAACACAAGCGCCTACAGCTACCTTAGCCAAAGTATGAGCCGGCCGATTAACACAATAAATAATTGAAGCAAGTGTTCTACTCTTGTTCCTTCTCCACTTTTCTGCACCTGATAGAAGACGAGCTAAGTTAATGAATGATACAAACTTTAGTAATCCACAATGCATACAAACACTTACTTCTGATTTAGTTTGCATTTCTTGCTACGTCTAGTGTGTCCTACCAATTTGCAAGCGCCGCACCGGGTTTTCAACTCATCAAAAGAGAGTGGTCTACCATTTTTCGAGACAGGGCGGCTCTCATCTGCCTTTGTTGCACCTTTGCTTGACACTTTCATTGGATCTTTAACCTCAATCATGTTGCCTTCACCATCGTCCAGATATTCAACTGCACACTTACTGATGTCATTTGTTTGCTTCAACAAATTTTCCTGTAGCAGATCATACTCATGACTCTTAGCTATCACAGCCTTCAAACTCTCTTGTAACTGATCCCACAAAGTAGGGTGTTTGCATGCCGCATGCATAGCTTCAGACACTAACACACTGACCTAGCTATATTTCATTCTTTCCCCAGCCCCAGTCCAACCAAATCCCAACAGATCGCTTGTGCACCTCGCGGGCAGTCCCAACCTTGCTTCTTTCATGAACCGAATAAGAACTAAACACTTTGGTATTTCAGATATGTTCAAGTGCTTCAGTACATGGTATATGTGCTTGCAAGGTAGACCCTTTCGAATCATTCTTCTGCAGCTGCACCTTATAGTTTCTGCGGAATTTACTGGTGTATACTCCACCCAAAAACGGTGCTTCCGGTTATTCTTCCAGGCCACGATGTACTGCTGTGATCCGTCTCCCAGCTTAATTTCTACAATCTCCATGCCGTCAATTTTTCTAAGATCATCTTGCAACATATAGAAGTTTGCTGGAGTGAAGATGTGAGAAGCAGCTACCTCAAGTTCCCTTGAGCTAGTAACTGGCACCGGTAAACTTTGTGGGGCCGTGCAGTCATCTCGCGCCTCGTTTTCACGGATACGCACAACGGCGTTCTCATAGTGCAAAATCATATCCACCAGGGTCATTTCACCGTTAGGTGGAGGTGAAGGCATGAGTTCAGGCTTTCACTCCGCTAGTTGCTTTTCATGCCAAGCCAAAACCCCTCAGTTAGATATGCCACGGCCCATAGTCTCCTCTTCTTATACATCCGCCTCAACCATGTTACAGTTTTTTCCGACTGCCATCTTTTGGAAAATGCGTGCCATCCCTCCTCAAACGTTGCCGTGGATGTGCTGTAGTACAGAAGAGTTCGGAACTCCTTCAAGGACTTGTGACTGAGGTGAATCTTCATATTTTTCTCTATGTGCCACGTACATACACTACACCACAACACTACATGCTCGACACACAAGTTGGTCGGAAAAACAGCGTCCGCCGACAGATAGTCTGTTGGGAAAGACTATTGCCGACCGATGTTGTCTGTTGGGGAAAGTCCAGACGGGAAAGCCTTTTCCTGACCGACATATCTTTCCCGACCGACTGCTTGATGTCTAAGGGGCATTTTTCCCGACCAACAGTTTGTTGGGCCTGCCATGGGCCTTTCCCGACCAATAGTCCGTTAGGGTAACCATCGGCCTTTCCCGACCGACTATCAGATGGGTATTCTTTCCCGACCAACATTTTGTTGGGCCTTGTGTTAGCCTTTCCCGACCAACTGTTTGATAGCGTTTTCTTTTCCCGGCCAATAATTCATCAATATTTTGTTTAGCCAACCACAACTTTAATTAGCATTTGGTATTGACTGTCACATACATATAGTTCATGTGTTCTAAGCATAATCACAAGACATCATACATCAGGTTCACATCAGGTGCACCAAACCATTTTTATTCCATTAACTAATTGTCACATACATACAGTTTAGTCTGTTCTAAGCACCAAGACAAGACACTATACATCAGGTTTACAGAAGGACAGCAAAAAGACGCAAGTATGAGACATCTGTTGTACAAAACGAAAGCTAAAACATCCAGTTGACGCGGATCACCGGCTTCATGGTTCATTTCCTTATGTTTGCTTCCTACAGAAGTTAAAAATCTCAATTATTAGAATGTTCAATTAATTTATGAAATTGAATACAGGCATAACTCATATCTGCATTGTCCACACACAAGAGCACAAAATGAGGAATACACTTAGGTAATCTATAAAAGTAGCATTTAGGAACATGAAGACCGCCAATCGACTCCCAGCAGTGGCCATGGATGTGGCATAGAAGCCCTCTGTAAGATTGCTGAGCATTTAGTGTTCCTAGAGACATACTTAAGTTACTGTGCATAGGTACCAGCAGCCAATATTCCAACACTTGTTTCCAATAAAAATAAACGCCCGTAGGGAATAGAGTGTCATAGGTATAAGAGAAATAAAAATGAGTTGTGCGAACGACCAATATTTGCTTTACTATTCATTCAGGCCATACAAGGAAAAATATATCGGAAATTTAGAATTAGTATCTCAAACGTAGAACCAGGTTACACATTGCTTTTGCAATTTATAACCTCTAATCACCCCTCATCATTCCAAATCATCTAACTTCCCGAACGGACACCCATCCCCTCACTACTCCAACCTAAGCACGTTTAACTTCCAGGTTCAATTCTCCCTCGTTTCCAAGTCTGCACTTGTTGTTTTTCTGACAATAGTAAGATGTCAATCCTATTAACCCTTAGGAATTTAGCTTGAGCATGAACTCACACATTTCACTGTTTGAGTTTGAAACTATTGTTCCAAAAATCAATAATTATTTAGTAACACTAATATTTCTTGAATAATAGTTTGACCACAGTTTGACCACAGTTGACCAAAATTCAAAAAAACTGAAATAATTATTTAGTGACACTAATATTCTTGAATAATTATTTAGTAACACTAATACTTCTTGAATAAGTAGTTTGACCATAGTTTGACCACATTTAACAAAAATTCAAAAAAAACTGAAATTTGAGCATAACTTTTTTTTCATTTTAGAATCTGAGGATTCTAAAAATTTGCAAACAGGCCGTAGGCGGTCTCCATCGGATGCGGATTTTCGTTCCGAACATTTTGATATATTATACGTTTTTTCCGACATCGTATGCAAAAGTTATAGCCGTTTTACATTTTCCCTACATTTTTTGCAAAACATGTCTAAATTTAAGTTTTTAAATTTTCCTAACTAGTAGATGTAGTAATATAACTACCTCTCGAAGGATTTTATTTTTTGAAGTTTTTATCATTTT
>NC_057812.1:24699556-24711694 GCF_018294505.1 Triticum aestivum
AACCGGGACTAAAGGGCATCGCACCCTTTAGTCCCGGTTCGTGTCTCAAACCGGGACTAAAAGGGCACCGCACCCTTTAGTCTCGGTTCGTGTCTCAAACCGGGACTAAAGGGCTCAGGTGAACCGGGACTAAAGCCTTAGCCGCACGAACCGGGACCAATGCTCACATTAGTCCCGGTTCGTGACTGAACCGGGACTAATGTGAATATTTCCCCGTGACCAAAGCCCTGTTTTCTACTAGTGAGCAGACGGCAACCGACGCTACGTGAACCCAGATCACGAGGAGCAGCACTACCGGAACAAGATCCACGATCGCATGCGCCGCCGGGTAGCTAGGTTACCCGCCCTGCTAGGTTAACCACTACCACTGGCGGCGGCACTTCGTTCGATGTTGCCGCGAGCGAGACTAGAGGGGGGACGCGGGATGCGGTACCTGTGCGCGCTCGTTGGAGATTCACGACGTTGTCGCGCCCGCTGTCCGACGAGATCGCCGGCGACGAGATAGCCGCCGCTGGAGATCTACTACGTGACTTATGGAGCTGCATCAATGCTCGCGAGATTGATGGAGCTGCTCGCGTGAATGATTGGATTCGGCAGGTCTTACGTGGACCTGGGGTCGTGTGATGTTCTTTTTTCGAACCAGGGTACTGTACGTATACGGTCTGGGTTATACAGGGCTAGACAGGGCTTGGATCTGGGCTGCGGCGGGCCAGGAAAAAAACAAATTCGCGGGGACAAAAATACCCCTCCGAAATTAGGTTAGGGGGAGCACTGGAGCAGGCTCCAGGTGGACATGGCGCGGTGCACCTTTCGAATTTCCGAACACTTTTTGGATTCATAAACATTATCTTCAATTCACGCCCGTTAGCTCTCACGCGTGGGGTTCGATCGGGTGCGCTTTTGCCCTGACCGTGGAACAGGAAGCTCTCCCGCATTATTCCTTTCGCATCGCTCTGCATGGCGGCGCGCCGAACCTAACCGCGCAACCGCTTGCTCCGCCTGCCACCCTTGCCTCGCGCCAGCCCCAGCATCGCCCTCCATGGGTGCACTCGGATTTCAGCTCCTGGCCGAGCCGACGGCGACTCGTTGAGCTCTACTCTTTCTATACGGAGACGGAAGGCCCTGTGCAGCGCAGCCTACATATATATAAATACACACACCCCACAACCGTGGCAGGTAGGTAGAATCGAATCGAGCCTTGGAACAATGTCGTCGTGGTCAGGCCTCGCGTTCGTTGTAGCCTCCGCCGTCACAGGCAGTGCGGTGACCCTGGCGGCGTCGGCGTTCTACGATCTCTACTTCCAGCGCTCGTACGCCTTCGACATCATGCCCCCGGATCTGTCCCCTAGCAGCCGGTACATCTACACCCGCGCCCAGAACAACGATAAGGCGGAGCGGGCCATCACCACCTGCAGCGTGCTCAGCGCCTTGGACGCCGGCAGGGCTGATCCGGTCATCGGCCGCGACGACGAGATTGACCGCGTCATCTGCATCCTCTGCCGCCGCACCAAGAACTGCGCGGCGCTTGTCGGCGCCGCGGGGGTCGGTAAGACGGCCATTGTTGAGGGCCTCGCCCAACGCATCGCCGCCGGGAACGTCCCGGACATGCTGGCAAGAGCGTGCATCCTGGAGCTCGACATGGGGGCGGTTGTTGCCGGGACATGCTGGCGTGGCATGTTCGAGGAGCGCTTGAAAGACGCCATCAAGCACGCGGAGGAGGCAGGAGGCAAGGTGATCCTCTTCATTGATGAGTTGCACATGATTGTTGGCGCCGGCGATAAAGGAGGCCCCATTGTCAAATATCCTCAAGCTAGCATTAGCCCGCGGCCGCATCCGTTGTGTGGGTGCTACCACTTGCGAAGAGTACCACAGGTATATCCAGACGGACGCTGCACTTGAGTGCCGGTTCCAGAAGGTTGTCGTCGAGGAGTCAAGCGTGCAGGGAACCATCACCATCCTAAAAGGGCTGAAACAGCGGTACCAAGAGCACCATGGCTTGAAAATCCAGGACGATGCTCTCGTTGCTGCAGCACAGCTCGCCGCCTGCTATATTACTGGTTCGTAACTCAAGTCTTCAAAAAGATAAAAATATATTTTCAATTTACTACTCTGTTAGTTGCAACTTGTTAATCAGTGTATGTATGTTGAAGGCGATTGATTGATTTTGTGTGTTCTCAGGTCGCCAGTTTCCTGACAAGGCGATTGATTTGATTGACGAGGCATGCTCTACTGCAAAGGTGCATTTCGACAAGCAGAAAGTGGAAAATAATATAATTAGCTCTATATTTGCACCGAAGGAGTTAACTGTTGGCCCAGATCATATCGCACAGGTAAATCATAATCATATGTGTGAATAGGTTTTGTTATTACCACTAGTATGTACCTCTCATATTTCAAATGTTATTTGAAGGTTGTCAGTCGATGCACTAGAATCCGTCTCACGACACTTGGTCAAGAGGAGAAGGAGAAGTTAGTCCACCTAGCGGAAAAATTGCATGAGTGAGTCATCGGTCAGGATGAAGCGGTCAATTTGGTTGCGCAAGCGGTGCTACGTTCTAGGGTTGGTTTTGGTCAATCTAGCCGACCAATAGGTTCATTCCTCTTTTTGGGGCCGCTTGGTGTTGGAAAAACAGAACTCGCAAAAGCTCTCGCCGAGAGGATATTTGACAATGAGAAGATGTTGATCCGCTTTGATATGTCGGAATATGCTGAGAGTGGGTCTCTGTCGCGCCTCATTGGGGGACCTCGAAGGTTTGATTCTCCCGCTTCCTGCACATGTTTTATTCCTTCTTGACACACTCTATTTCCATATCTCACTAATTCATTTGGCATTCTAAAGCTATGAAGAAGATGGACAACTTACCGAGAAAGTCAAGAGGTCTCCATACAGTGTTGTCCTTTTCGATCATGTGGATAAGGCAGACCCCTCAATATTCAAGGTTTTTATCCAACTCCTTGATGATGGTACGCTGACCGATGGCAAAGGACACGTCGTAGATTTTAAAAACACTATCATCATTATGACCTCAACTCTAGGAGCAGAGCACCTAACAACAAGAATGGGCATAGAAAACACAGTCAAAGCTGGTCGGGGTCTTCTTATGGGGCAGGTCTGTAAATCTCAGAGTTCCCTTTTCAAAACTCTTAATGGATACCCGCTAATTGTCATATGCACTTGTTCTTGCAGGTTCTGAAACGCTTGAAGCCTGAACTTATTGACAGACTGAGTGAGGTTGTGATATTTGAGCCGCTTTCACACGACGAACTGAAGGAAATATTGAAAATCCAGATGAAGGATGTCATTGCCACAGTAGCTAACAAGGGCGTCACTCTATTTATAACTGATGCCGCGCAGGATGTCATTTTGTCGGAATCATACCACCTGGTAAGTGGCGCAAGGCCCATGAGGAGATGGGTGGAGAAGAATGTGACGACAGTTCTTTCAAACATGCTGGTCAATGGAGAAGCTTGTGAAGGCTCGACCCTCTCCATCGATGCTGCAGATCTTAACAGGGGGCTGAGGTACCATGTACTGAAGAAGCAGGGGAGCACAGACCCATAAAGCCAGCGACGAGTTCTGCCGTGGTCACTCCATAGCAGCATCTGACAAAAACAATGGATGTATATAGGTTGTTTCTGATTTATGATGGGTATTTAGCTTTGTGTAACAAGCTGTATGAACACATACAAATATATCCAGGTTGATCAAGGTTATTGAGCTATACAATTGCAGTAAGTGTGAGTTTTGTCATGGCCAGTCCATGCTCTGTGTGTAGTACACACATAAACAAATATATCCAGGTTGATCAGAGCTACTCAGTACATTGTCACATTTAGTTAGTTGCATTTACTATATTTCTTACTTGCTTTTTTAAACTGTCCGCCTTTCGGGGGTTGTCATAAGCAGGGCCAAGAGGATTTTTTTTCTAGGACTGTTGTATCGGCTATTTATGATGCGCACAATGAAGTGTTCCTGCACTGGCACTATTTTAGGACCGCAAATACTAATAGTGTAACAGATGATACATTTTTTTTGTCTATGTGATCTATGGTACCTGCCTGCTGATTGTAATTTCCTACATCAACAGGAGTGAAGCAAGCACTGATATTATTGTCGGATAAAATGGACTTGGCCAATCTTGGAAATGGTCTGCAGAGCTTGGCATGCCTCTTTCGTGCTGTGGGATGTCCTCCATCTCCAAAGAATTGTATAACTGACAATTGCCTTATTGTTTTAAGTTAATGCTGGATTGTGTCAGTCTTGTTGTGTCTCCCCATGCATCACCATGGAGAATTATGTTGTACATCAATGCCTACTTCAGGCAGTGCTGATTTATCATATATATTGTCTTCCCGAAAGCTATGCATTGTTCACAGTAGCTTACTTTTTAGCTAGTTAATAGCTGCATGTTTTTTATAGGTTGATTGTTTGTGTGAGATTAGTCTTTGTATTTATGAAGCCTGATCTTGTACAGGAAGAAGCATTCTCCAGCTTAGATTTACCAACTTTTATGTCTTATGAAGATTTTTTGCGCCTGTAGGTTTTCTATCATCTCCACTTTTGGTACAACGTCAAGCCTGGAAGCAGCTGGAGTGAATGTTACAAAAGTTGGAACAGATTACACATTTTCTTGAAATGGTATGCTTAATTTAATGTTTAGCTGGTGAAGCATTTCTTAAAATGGTTTTATTCTAAGGGTGACGCTACGCGTCCACCGGCGTAAATTGAAAAAGATCCGCCGCCTCGCTGACCATTGGATAGAGACATAATGACCGCCCGATCTACCAATGTAAGCAACCATCTTTTGCAACAAGAGTGGTGTTTCCGCAACAGTCTGCTTGTTGCAATCACCCGAGCGTGTTTTTTTTTGCAACAAAGATCTTGTTGCAGAAATTTTAAAGATCAACCGTGCCTATATTTTTTTAATTTTCTGAAACAAAGATTTTGCTTAAGATTTTTTTTCACAACAAAAGTCTAGTTGCAGAATTTTAAAGATCAAGCGACATGGGCATGTACTTTTTTAATTTTTTGCAAGAGAGGTCTTGTTTGATTTTTTTTTTTGTAACAAAGATCTTGTTGCAAATTTTTTAATGATCAATTGGCGTGCTACTCGTCGGTTGACGGATAAAAAGGTCCGCGTTAGCCGTCAAATCTGGTGTAATCCTGAGTCAAGGGTCGTTCTTCACTTTTCCCACTCTTGCAACTAAGGTTTTGTTGCGGAACTTTTTGCAACAGGCGTCATGTTGTAGAAAACATTTGTAACAAAGGTTCTGTTGTAGATTTTTTTGCAACAAGAATAATGTTGCAGAGTTTTTTTTTGCAACAAAGATTATGTTGCGGAAATTTTTTGTCTGCATTGTGGTTGGCTCTCGAGGTCGTGTTACCAGTGCAACATTCCCCATGTTTCAGAAACATGGAGGATGTTGCAGAATGTTAATGCATACTGTGGGTGGGACTAATCCACATGTAGTTGGCTTCCGAGGGCAGCGGATGCGAGGCGTAGAATCTGTTAGTACACGTGGTCTGACGGATCAAAAGTGATCCAACAGCTCCACGCACGGCGGACGCGAGAGCGCGATCCGTCGGCAGGAGGATAACGTTGCCCTTATTCTAAGCATTATTTATCATAGTCAATAAAGTATCAAACTTGTTGAGGATGATAGGGCCGAGTCAAAGAGGAGAAAGACACTTCCTGTTGACCGCAGTGACTACTCAGGCCAACTGAGATTGTGAAGCCGAAGATGACATTTGAGGAGAAAGAATCCTTCGGAAACTGCTTAGCTTCTTTGTCCGAGGATCGAGAATTACCTGGTCACATCATTGATTTGTTACAGCAGTGTATTGACAGCAATACAGATGGCAGAGGCAAAAAAATAGCTCAAGTGATCCAGCCATAGTCCGATGTCCATATATTATTATGTCGCATACTTGTACTTTTCGAAGCATCTACAATTCAAACTCAGAAAACCATTTTTCTTTCATCACACAATGGTTGTCACTGTAAAAGAAAAAACAAAGAATGTCTAATACCCATCAGTTGTTAAGATTTTCATTGACCAAAACAAGAAAAAAAATCATATATGTTACTGCCATCAATGGTTATTTCTATTTTGAATAGCAGAGGCAGACAACCTACGTAGTCAACAAATTTAATAGTTTCGTTTTACACAAATAGCTGATGAAAGGTTTGTTGTCAACAAATAGAACTTCAGTAGGTAGCTGTGCTGTATCAAAGGATTTATAAAAGCAGGAATGACCAACCACAATAGAGAATCACATATTCAGCAGATAAATATGTCGAAGGGCCAATGGCCGATCTTTATTAGATAGGGGAGAAAAGGCAGAATACAAGTAAGTTTGCCGTCAAGAACAATTGACGCCAACGGAAGGAAGGCAGTCGTACTACACCACCATTCCACTAAAAGAAAGGAAAATACACCAGATCGTGCTAATAACCCAAGTCTGTAATGCAACCCGCAGATCGCCACACTGCTATGTCTTCACGCACTACGTCCAGTACTCTTTCTGCACTGCTTGCCAGCTGATCAAACACTCTGTATAGACATATTTATCTGCTGCATATTCAGCAGATAAATATGTCTATACAAAACAAATGGATATGGTTTTTGATAGTTCTTGACACACCGGATAAACTGCAAACTTATTTATGTGCTTTATTACCTTTTGAGCTTCTATCAAGAGAATTCTTCGAGTCCTTTGCTTAGAGCAGCACCATCATCTTGTGCCATATACTCTAAACATTACCATATCATGTCTGAAACAATGCAATTGGAAACATAGGTATGTAATTTCATTGACCAACTTTAATGTCAATAGCATTACATTTTATATTAATCTCCACAAACTGTCAGGCTTTCTTGGGAGGAAAGCATACATTGTTTAGCTCAATCAGAAGAAACAAATGATTCACTCATGATTAGTGCGGAAGCACATAACTGGTGAGCAAAAAAACCTTGAATAGCTGCAACAGTCCAGCAAACAGTGGTCAAGTCCGGAAATGCAATTCGCCTCTCGTGTGTATTTGCTCCTAAAATCTGGACCACACAAGTTCTCGTGATGCAAGACAGGTGTTGTATACTGAGTGTATTCGGTAGCATCGATTGATTTATGGAACACTGCAAAGCTGCACCACTGCTGACATTTAATGCACCCACATGCGTCTCATAGCCGTTGGTCCAGACGGAGAGACGCCCTCATGTGCCATGTCGCCGTTACCTGCGCCGTCTTGCGGCCGTCCTGACGACTATTGAGTACAGTCAGGTAGCTACCAAAATTGCCGCACACATCCGGACTCAATCCATATTCTGCGAAATCTACACCAACTGAAGGTACCCATCTTTTCAATTCTAAAATTAGACTCATTTTTTCAAAACAGCTGCGTAGCAAGCATGACACACCTAAAAATTATTGTGTTTCTGTATTTTCAGACATGTTTATTATTCAGAGATTTCATGAATTTTCAACTGAACTATACCACCACTCCCTTCAAGCTATCGGCATCTACACTGATCTTCCACTATGTCAGCTTCGACCACAACCATTCACTATTATTCACTCATTCAGGCATAATCAACAACCTCCACATTTAGAGTATTTACAGCCTACCAGATATAGATTACTGATACCTCTCGTCCACCCAAGTGCTCGCGGATCAATCTTTCCCGTTGATTGTGCTGATGCTGCATCTTCACTCTCGCCGCGCTCGTGAATCACTTCTAGCTGGTCGCCGTCCACCACATCTCCAACTCCAGTGGCAGAGGCGACGTATCCATTGTCGGCTTCACTCCCACTTACCGTAGGGCTGCCGCAGATTTCTGCCGCCACACTGGCCGCCCTCCTACCTGTGAACCAGATGCTGGTCTGCATGGGATGTTCACCCCTGCATCTAGCATAGCAGGCTGCAGCAGCACACTCCCCGCTGTGTATGATCCGCTCCCAAACATGCTCTCCCAAGTTATCCACATTCCCCCGCGATTGTTTGCTCCAGTGCACCGATCCACCCCGTCCTGTACGGTGGATGCTTACCCATCTCTAACCCTGCATAAAGGAATCATCTTATACCCCAAGAAAACCTGATGCACCAACAAACAGCAAAGGCATGTCCACGAACAAAACAAATCAACACTGATACTCAAATTTACACCCACTACTCATAATAACAATTTTTCATCTTAATTCATCATTTTTTGTACCATACTACCCATTAAAAATACCATGGTTTTAAATAGCACGCTATAGCTCCGCTATAGCACGCTATAGCGTTTACAAGAGGTGCTACGCTAAGCATATTTTGGTCCAAACACATGAACAAACATTTTAAATAGCACGCTATAGCATTTAGAAAAGGTCCGCCGCTAAGAGGCTTAGCGCGCTATTTAAAACTTTGAAAAATACTAATGCCTGCCCACTGCTGGCACACAAAAGAGTGCTACACTCCTCCACACAGCTCAAGTTTATGCAATCAACTCACGAGTATCTGAATCTCAAAAAACCTTCAATTTCATTTCCTACTAGCACTAGCACTTCAAGTTTTGGAGCTAGGGTGTATGTCAAGGGCTCAATACCTTTTAGTCCACCCTCGCGCTTGCGGATCCATCTTGCCAGTGGACTATGAGGAAACTGCATCAGCGCCTACCCTTTCCGGGCATGGAGCCCTGTCTGGCGGTTGATTGCCGACTCTTACTCTGCAACAAAACAGAACAAAATTTATCCCTTTCCATTCTACCAGAAAAAATTAATAAGCAAGCTCTGGAACTTTTCCTGCATCTGAGTATAAACAAAATCCTGAACGAATGAGGGAGTCTAAGACAGGGCAAGACACATAGCATACTCATTTCAAAAATGGTTGGCTACATTTCCTCCACATTCATCAAACTATCCTTGATGTACTGAACCTCGGCACTTTGTCCATGCTGTTCCATTGCATCAGGACACCACCACAATTTGTAGGATTTATCAACTGCATCCAAACAACCCACTACAAGCAAAGTGCAGATTACCTTTTTGTCCAGCCAGGTGGTTGCGGATCCACATTGCCTGTAGATTGAGCAGAACATCCATCAGCACTATCAGTTTGATCCTGAATCACATCCTCTTGGTCTCCATCAAAGTGTGCTTCCCCCTCCGCCTCATCAAGAGCTTCTCCATTGTCACCCTCGCTCTCGCTGAACCCGGACATGGCGGCACCACCACCAGCTACAGTTCTCTCCTCGCTGCACGCCGCACCATTCAACATCTGCCCATATGACCCTTGACCAAATCCACCGCCCACAGCCCCCCTGGATCCATTGGCCGATACATCGTCTCCGCGCCCCCAGGGACCAATCAACTCCATTAGCGCCGCAGCGCTTGCCGCCTCGTTGGTGAAGATTGGCAGCCTGCGGGTGTTCATCGAATATCTGTAAGTCCTGCTGCTAGCTAGTAAATCCAATGGAATAAAATTTCTTTCTAAATGCAGTGCTTTCTTACTTGTCAACTGGCGAGACCGGGAAATCCATAGCCATGCCCGCGCCGCCGCAAATCGGAGAGCTTCACCGCCGCCGCCGCCCACCCAGACTCTATTTTTTCCCCTGGTCTCGATCCCCCTTTTTCCCAAAAGAGAGGATGCAACAACTGGTGGACGGGGATGCATTTCAGTCAAGCACGGGCTGACTGGTGGGTCCAGCAACGTACAGTACTAGACAGCTGCACACGGCGCGGGCTGGTGAGTGGGCTGGTCGAGAAACGGATGCGCGCTCACCCGCCATTAACGCGACTCCGAGCCGTTGGCCGATGCTCTATGTACAGGACCCCACGTCTGTGTATTCGCTCTTATTATGTACTCGTATATCAAACTGGATAATGTCTGGTCCAAATCCCACAGCACATACCCACGGCCCAGATTCCGGGATCATCTGGATCCGGGAGCCAAAACGCCTCTCCCGGTGAAGCCACGCTATAGCTGGGTAGTCAAGCGACTACACAGCATTTTTTTTTTTGAGAACTACGACTACACAGCAATTTAGCACGTCGAAGACTACCACGTCAGTCTACTTCGTCGCTAAAAAACAGGTTCTGAAAACTGACAAAGGAGGCCCATCTGTTATCTGTTTTTGCATGTGATTTGGCTGGCCCATATAGCAAAGGAAACTACACACGGACGTCCTAATTATAACTTCCCTAATTAGCCGATCCTCAAATCCCGTGATTACTCTTTCTACTCCCACATCTCTTCTTTTTCACCTTCCCGTGTAATCCCTAATGGCCAACGGGGGCACACCGCCGGTAGGTTGGAGCACATCATGCACAGATGCACATGTTGGACACCAAGCGCTGACGCCACCCGCCACTTCTTCCTCTTCCAATCTTTTTTCTCTTATTAAGAAATTAAGATCTTATTTTTCATAGTAAAAGGTTTGCTTTTTCACTTGTTAGGTATTATATTTGGTAGTGAAATACTGAATGGATAAATTTGTCAAAGCATTGCAACCAGAAATATATGTAAAATGAAGTATGGTCTTTTCTGTTCCTGTTTTTTTGTCCATGAATTTTTCCATTTAAAAAGGTTGACAACACAAGGTTTGGATCCTGGCACCGCCACTGCCAGCAAAGCCAACGAAATAAAACTACTCATTTTTTTGAACTATTAACAGTAGGACTACCTCCTACTTCTTTAAATTAATAAAATAATTTGGGGGGAGAGCGGGGTCTATACATGTAATTTTACAAACCCACCTCACATTCTTTGGGTGGGTAGATAGGGGGGTTTAAGATAGACAGTGTAACAAGGAAGAAAGAAAGGGTTTATGTTTTTCCTTCACCCTATAAGTGAGGAGAGCAAAATCTTCCCTAAACCAATAGAGCCAGGACTCCCTAGATGGAGAAATCCCACTAAAATGTTTCTTGTTCCTCTCCTTCCAGATGCTCCACGCAGCCACCAGAAAAATTTCCTTGAAGAGGGGCTGGGTCCAGGAATCCTTTGCCGAGGCGATTTTTTCTAGTCTGGATCCCCCTGGCTGCCAAGCAATGTGCTGGGTCGGCCAACAACTTGAGCTGAAAGAACAGTTGAAGAAGAGATACTCAACGGTTTCTTCAATGGGTAGGCCACATAAGATGCAGTCATGGTTATCTGCTATGTTGTACTGCCTACGTTTCAACATATTCCGTGTATTTAGCCTGTCAGACAGCAATAGCCAGCCGAAGACCTCGATCTTCATCGTTGATTTAGACTTCTAGATCCACTTTGTAGCTTGAGTGAGCATGAATCACTAGTGCAGAACCGGGATTTAGCACCGGTTCGTAAGGGCCTTTAGTACCGGTTCGGCACGAACCGCCACTAAAGTGCCACCACATGGCTCGAGCTAGGGCTGGGTGCTTGGAGACCTTTAGTACCGGTTGGTACCACCAACCGGTACTAAATGTTTGGGGGGGGGGGTTGGTTTTATTTTTTATTTTTCCTTTAATTTTATGTTTTCAATTTAATTGATAGATTGTTTTTACATTATAGTGAGTTATTAAATCATTAGGTGAAAGTACCGCAGACTAGTTTTAACTGGATGGATTGATCCTAGCTAGGATCCATCCAATTGAAACTAATCTGCAGTTTGTTTCATAAATGATATAATAACTCATCATCATCATCATCATATTAATAGAAAAACTCTTGCATCATATCATCACCAACAACAGTATACTAGCTAGCTAATAATCATCATAGTCGTCATTACCACTATTTAATCATCATAGTCTTACTGCTATCTAATCACCACCACACTACTAGGAAAAGGGCTATAGATGAAATTGACACTAATGGCGCACCAGAGAAGTGATGCGCTACTACTATTTACTAATGGAGCACCATGTGGTGATGTGCCATTAGTGTGGAAGACACTAATGGCGCACCAGGCACAAGGTGCGCCACAAGTAATAATTTTTTTTCATTTTTCTAAACATACTAATGGCGCATCCTGGCAAAGCATGCCATTAGTAGTTCTAAGTAGTAATGGCGCACCAGCCATGGAGTGCGCCACTGCTGTATTTTTTTATTCTTTTTTTTGCGAAACTACTAATGGCGCACCGTTGCAAAGTGCGCCATTACTAGTTTAAACTAGTAATGGCGCACTATGCCATGGTGCGCC
>NC_057812.1:24712208-24717131 GCF_018294505.1 Triticum aestivum
CCCTCCACCTCCTTCTCCAAGCTTGTCGGCTGCCTCCTCCTCCTCACCTCATTTGCACCATAGATTCATCAAAATTAAGTGGTGAAATTACCTTTTTTTGATAGGTAAGTAAGGGGAAAGCTATCTTCATGTTGTAGATCTACTTTTTTCTCCCTAGCTCGCTGCAACAACGTGCACATGCACTTTTTGTGGCCTAGCTAGATCTATGTATGTTTGTGGTGTTGCATATATGTTTGTGTTTGCAGGTACCGGTATTTGAAATGCAATAGTTGCCAATATTTTGCCGGAATGTTGATTCTTTTCCGTTTCGGCGAGAATTTTGGCACTATGCATTCTTTTTGGTCCTATTTTGAGGGAAAGTCATGCCAAATTTTTTCTTGGTTCTAAAATATCGTTTTGCTCTACCCCGCAGACGACCATGGTCTGCACGATGACCGAAGACATCATGAATAGGTTTTTGAGCTTCACGAAGGCCGAGACGGAGATAAGATGTCCGTGTTGAAGATGCAAGCTGAAGAGCCTTATTGCGGACCCGGATTCCGGGCAGGTGCGGGACCACCTGCTCTTGCGTGGTTTCATGGATGGCTATCGGTGGCAAGGTGATGAAGATGACTATGAAGTCGTCCATGGGGGCCGGGTAAGAAATGAGGAAGGGCAGCAAGACAACCACCGCGGCTCGGGCGGGCGAGAAGACGAAGAATCTCCAGGACATGATCATGACGGTGATGCTGTACACAGTCATCATGTAGAAGATGCCGGACATGATGATGAGGAAGATGCCGGAGCAGACGAAGGGCATGATCATGAAGATGAAGATGTCGACGGAGCAGACGACGATGGACCATCGATGGGATGGGTGCAGGACCCTCATATTCAAGAGCTGCTTCTCAAGCAGACGGATAACGCAAGAGCTGCCGCCCGAGAGAAAGCCAAGCTGGATCAACTGGAGATAGACGCGGTTACTCCATTGTATGAAGGATGCAGACCCGAGGATACCCGCCTGAAAGTAACGCTCATGGCTCTGGAGATGAAGGTAAAACACAAAATGACCGACGCATGCTTCGACGAGAACATGTCATTCTGGCACGAACGTCTTCCCAAGGGGAACAAGTGCCCGACCAGTTTCGAGGAGGCGAAGAAAGTCGTGTGTCCTCTGGATTTACCGCACGTGAAATACCATGTGTGCATGAACAATTGCATCATTTATCGGGACGAGCACGCGGAGTACCATATGTCCGGTGTGCGGCATCACTCGTTACAAGAAGAGGAAGAAAGCTCCTCGAAAAGTGGTGTGGTACTTTCCGATCACTCCTCGTCTGCAGCGGTATTTCACGGACCCTAAGGTAGCAAAGCTCCTGCGTTGGCACGCGGATAGGGAGGAGAAGAAGCGAGAAGATGACGCAAATGATCCGGAGATAAATAAAAAAGACAAGATGCTGAGTCACCCTAAGGACGGGAGCCAGTGGCAAGCGTTGAACTTCAAACACCCAGAATTTAGGAAGGATCCAAGGAACATCATGCTGGGCGCGAGCACCGATGGAGTCAATCCGTTTGGTAGCCAGAGAAGCACACATAGTACCTGGCCTGTGTTTGTGTGGATGTACAACCTTCCCCCCTGGTTGTGCATGAAGAGGAAGTACATTCACATGAGTATGCTAATTGAAGGGCCGAAACAACCAGGGGACGACATCAAACTATATCTGGGGCTGCTGAAAGAGGAGCTAGACACGCTGTGGAAAACGCCAGCCAATACGTGGGACGCCGCAGAGAAAGAATATTTCCCTATGTGAGCCGCACTGCTCACGACAGTGCACGACTATCTCGGTTACGGATATCTCGCGGGGCAGGTGGTCCAGGGATTTTCTGGATGCGTCAGGTGCATGGATGACACAATGTTTCGCCAGCTAGATAGAGATCCCGGGTCTTTGAAAACCGTGTTCATGGGACATCGAAGGTGGCTTCGCGACGATGACCCGTGGAGGAAATGCAAGGATCTGTTCGATGGTGAAACCGAACCCTGAAGACGCCCGCGTACGAGGAGCAGCGAGGAAATAGACGGGCTGTTGAAAAATTGGAAAGATTGTCCACTGCCGGGAAAGAAGCAAAAGGCACCAGAGCCGGGAAAGAAGCAAAAGGCGCCAGAGCCGCTGCTGAAGGTATGGAAAATGAGGTCTGTTTTCTGGGACTTGCCGTACTGAAAGATCCACCGTGTGCCTCACAGCCTTGATGCCATGCATATCACGAAGAACGTGTGCGAGAGTCTGCTTGGTACCATGCTCAACATGCCAGAGAGGACCAAAGATGGGCCGAAAGCAAGGGCAGACTTGAAATCAATGGGCATCAGGCATGAGCTTCACGTTAATGATGATGATGATGAGGCGAAGCAGGACACAAAAAGTCTTCGCAAAGGCAAAAAGGCCAAGAAGACGGGAAATGACTACCCTCCCGCGTGCTTCACTCTAAGTCAGGAGGATATCGAGCAGTTTTTCACCTGCCTCGTAGGAGTAAAACTTCCTTACGGTTACGCGGGGAAGATAAGCATATACCTAGACCCAGCGAAGCAAAAGTTCAGCGGGATGAAGTCTCACGACTGTCACGTGCTGATGACGCAGATACTTCCAGTTGCAATCCGTGGGATCATGGACGCACACGTCCATGAAACGCTATTTGGCCTATGCAACTTTTTCGATGTCATCTCTCGGAAGTCGGTTGGCGTGAGGCAACTCAAAAGGCTACAGGAAGAGATCGTGGTGATACTATGCGAGCTTGAGATGTACTTCCCGCCCGCATTCTTCGACGTTATGGTGCATCTGCTGGTCCATATCGTGGAGGATATCATCCAACTCGGGCCGACGTTCCTGCACAGCATGATGCCGTTCGAAAGGATGAATGGTGTCATTAAAGGATATGTTCACAACATGTCACGTCCAGAGGGAAGCATAGCCAGGGGCTTTCTGACCGAAGAGTGCATCTCCTACTGCACGAATTATCTAGGCATCGAGAACCCCGTTGGTCTGCCCGTCAACAGGCACCTCGGCAGGCTCGCTGGATGGGGTCACCGTGAGGGTCGCCGCGAAATGCATGTCGACTTCGAGGGTCGTCTCGCCGACTTTGAAAGAGCAAACCTAGTCGCGCTACAACACATAGACGTGGTCGATCCTTGGGTGGTAGAGCACAAAACCTTTATTGAGAAGACGTACAATGACCGAGGCCAACAGAGGACAGACGAAGATATAATCAAAGAGCAAAACTCATGTTTCACGCGTTGGTTCAAGAAGAAGCTTCTGTCGTACCCTTTACATGAGGATTCTTCCACGGAAGAACAACTCATATTCGCCTTGTCACAGGGCGCCGAGCACAACCTGATGACCTATGAGGCGTACGATATCAACGGCTACACATTCTACACCGAGGACAAAGATATCATCGAGTTCAACATGGTCATGAGATTATAAGCGTTCATAAGACCACAAAAGCAAATCACTCTTTGAGATTAAGTTCAGGACGAAGAACACGGACATGAGAGGACAAGTACTAAGAGAATGAACTAGCTAATCACTCCTGCTACTCTCTCTCAGGTAAAATAGCATAGAACATGTATAGCTCTCCTAATTCATCATATTGGAGCATGCAGATGAACCTGTCTCCTAATCGTGGGCTACGCTTCTAATTGCTGCCCCCTAGTACTTCTCTACGATCGTTCACAATTTTGCTTCGGTCTTTCACTATTAAGCATTCCTCGGTTGTAAAAATCCTGAATGCACTCATGTGCAATGTAGGATGTCTTGGCCGTAAGCTAACCATTGCCATGCGACCTTTAGTACTGATCCACTAAGGCACAACTGTCATCGGGAGTCCATCGTATAGTAACATTACTTATCAATGAAGTTTAGCTTGAAAAATAATGTATGCAAATGATGCACTGTGGACAAATTGTAAAAATCTTATCATCTTTCCTAAATAGATGTGACCATAGTTCAATACGATCACTATTGGTCACACGTTTTGAGTACTAAGATTTTCAAATTCAGAAAAATAATTTCTCTTGACAGCATCAAGATCCTCATGCCATGAAACATAATGACTTATCTCCTCGCAGTTTAGTTCAGCCCCGGGAGAGTGGATGGTCCTGTCTACCAAGCGCTGGACATGTTTGCTTGAATGGAAATAAGTTGTCAATAGAAATTAGTTGTCAACTATTTTTGAATAAACAATATCGAAGACATAAATATGGTTGAGAAACTCACATAATGGTAGAACTGGAGGCGTCTGCACATCGACCCAAATGTCTCTATTACCTTCAATATCATCTTCGGGACGAATATCAAAGGTGATAAACATATCAGGCTAAAATGCATAAGCCTTGCATAGTGCTTGCCAAGTTTTGCATTCAAAATAGGTATAGATGTTTGTATTGTATAATTTGACGTTGAACATATAACCATGCTAGGTCTTCAAGTAAACTCTCTTTAACTCCATAGTTTTGTTAGGACTGAAACCTATCTTATCCAAGACAAAAAATCTTGCATGGCAGAGGATACGCTAGTAGAATAGTGAAAATTTAAAATTATAAGTTGAAGCAAATGAAGTATAAGTCATTCTTAATTACGAAAAAAGACTTATCGTTGTGACTTACTCTATCCACTTCGAAGGTCCCATCCAGCTTGATGCTGAAGCGCCTATAATCAACTAGGAAATTTCTGTCGCACGAGCCACACTGGTCTTCCCAGTATTCGCATATAATGAAATCGTTTTCGTCGTTAGACGACATTTCTTATGTTCATAGGTGAAACATTAAACACTTACTAATTCTATTAATTCAACTAATTCAACTAATTCAACTAGTTCTATTAATTCAACTAGTTCAACTAATTCAAGTAATTCAACTAAGCACTTACTAAAAATAAATTAGTTCTATTAATT
>NC_057812.1:24717472-24746327 GCF_018294505.1 Triticum aestivum
ATATATAATCTAACATTTATATAAAACAAAAGTATAATAAACTAAAAAACAAAAAACAAAAAAATCATTAAGAAAAATCTGTCTGTGTGTGTGTACTATGTGTGTGTGTTTACTTGCGTGTGTGCGTGTGTGTGCATCTGCACAGAGAGGCTGCCGGCGAGTGGCAGGGGGCCGGCCAGGGCGCGCGGTCGATCTTACAGCGGGGCGACGGCCGACGATGCGAGGCGACTGGGACGGGCCGCGGGCGATGACGGGAGTTGTAATAAGTTATTAAAACTTTGAATAGTCGGTGTAACAGATGAGTTTTCGTGCGAAACCCTGTTACTTCGAAAGAGATTGTCCAGTTTGTACATGAAGTGTATCCAGTTTTTGCCTGATCCTCTCTGCTTTTTTACACATGTTGTGCGGGTGAAATGATGATACCATGCCAAGTTTCAACCTTTTCCGAGTTCATTTTGTAGTGCTTTTCAATTTCAGAGTTATTTAGCTCAAAACAAATCAGTAAATGCATGAAAAATAGAAAATTATGTCAGAAAGGGTTGAAAGTTGATGACGTGGCTTTGAATGGTGCATGTTAAATGTAAAAAAAGGTCCGGAGCTGTAATAAGTTATTAAATTTTTGAATAGCCAGTGTAACAGATGAGTTTTCGTCCGAAACTCTGATACTAGTGCATCCAGTTTTTGACGTAACCCTCTCTATTTTTTTTGCACATGCTATGCGGGTGAAATGATGATATCATGCCAAGTTTCAACCTTTTCAGAGTTCATTTTGTAGTGCTTTTAAATTTCAGGGCCATTTAGCTCAAAACAAATCAGTAAATGCATCAAAAATATCAAATTATGTCAGAAAGGGTTGAAAGTTGATGACATGGCCTTGAATGGTGCATGCTGAACGCAAAAAAGTCCGGAGCTGTCATAAGTTATTACAATTTTGAAGTGCCGGTGTAACAGATGAATTTTCGTCCGAAACTCTGATATTTCGAAAGACATTGTCTAGTTTGTACACGAAGTGCATCCAGTTTTTGCTGTAACCCTCTGTACTTTTTTGCACATGCTATGCGGGTGAAATGATGATACCATGCCAAGTTTCAACCTTTTCAGAGTTTATTTTGTAGTGCTTTTAAATTTCAGGGTCATTTAGCTCAAAACAAATCAGTAAATGCATCAAAAATCGTAAATTATGTCAGAAAGGGTTGAAATTTGATGACGTGTCTTTAAATGGTGCAACCTGAAAGCAGAAAAAATCCGGAGTTGTAATAAGTTATTAAAATTTTGAATAGCCAGTGTAACAGATGAGTTTTCATCTGAAACATTGATATTTCGAAAGAGATTGTCCAGTTTGTACACGAAGTTCATCCAGTTTTTACCGTAACCCTCTCTACTTTTTTGCACATTCTATGCGGGTGAAACGATGATACCATGCCAAGTTTCAACGTTTTTAGAGTTCATTTTGTAGTGCTTTTAAATTTCAAGGTCATTTAGCTCAAAACAAATCAGTAAATGCATCAAAAATAGCAAATTATGTCAGAAAGGGTTGAAAGTTGATGATATGGCTTTGATTGGTGCATGCTGAACGCAAAAAAGTCCGGAGCTGTAATAAGTTATTACAGTTTTGAAGTGCCGGTGTAACAGATGAGTTTTCGTCCGAAACTCTGATATTTTAAAAGAGATTGTCTAGTTTGTACACGAAGTGCATCCAGTTTTTGCTGTAACCCTCTCTAATTTTTTGCACATGATATGCGGATGAAATGATGATACCATGCCAAGTTTCAACATTTTCAGAGTTTATTTTGTAGTGCTTTAAATTTCAGGGACATTTAGCTGAAAACAAATCAGTAAATGCATTAAAAATAGTGAATTATGTCAGAAAGGGTTGAAAGTTGATGACGTGGCTTTGAATGGTGCATCCTGAACGCAAAAAATGTCCGGAGTTGTAACAAGTTATGAATATTTTGAAGTACCGGTATAACAGATGAGTTTTCGTCCGAAACCCTGATACTTCGAAATAGATTGTACAGTTTGTACACGAAGTGCATCCAGTTTTTGCCGTAACCCTCTCTACTTTTTGCACATGGTATGTGGGTGAAATGATGATATATACCATGCCAAGTTTCAACTTTTTCAGAGTTCATTTGTACTACTTTTCAATTCCAGGGTCATTTAGCTCAAAACGAATCAGTAAATGCATTAAAAATAGCAAATGAAGACACAAAAAAAATCCGAAGTTCAAATACTCACCTGCACGTTGCTTATCTTCATGCCTTGAGGAAATAGTGTAGACTGCACGGAGCTATGTGTAGTTTTCGTCGGAAACCCTTATAGCTCCGTGCAGTCTACATCACTTCCTCAAGGCCTAAAGCTAAGCAACATGTGCTGGTGAGCATTGCGCCTCTCTTTCACCGTCTCTGCCTCAGGGCTTATAAACCGCTGCGAGTGCCTCTCGCTTGGTGAGGTGGGACTAAAAAACAGCTGCACAATGAAACAAATAAAAAGCCCTAGTACTGGCTCATGCCACGAACCGGTACTGAAGGTGCTCGTGGAGCCCCAGTCTGGCCACAGCCTATCACAACATCTTTAGTACCAGTACTAAAGGGCTGCCACGAACCGGTACTAATTAGCTCCCCCACCTAGCCGTTGGAACCGACACTAATGGACACATTAGTGTCAGTTTTGTTACAAACCGGGACTAATGTGCTTCACATTAGGCTTTTTTTCTACTAGTGAACATCTCGAAAATAGAAGGTATAGTATCTGTGTGAGGTAAATCTGAGGTCCCCCAAACATATGTCCACTTGTTCACCCCCCTGTGAGGCGTGCTTAATGCAATTCTCTAGTTTGGGATTGAAGCTCTCTGACCTCAGCGTGGGCTTGTGTAGAGTGGTAGATGAAAGGTTTCCTCGAGCGTCATGGCTGACAAGAAGTCTTGTACTGATACATCTTCAGATATTGCAAAGAAAAAGCCTGCGGGAAGGAATCGGCTATGATAGAGTTGCACCATAGATCTTTCCAGAACAATACATTGCCCCCATGTGAAACCTTGACTTGGGAGATCCCTCTATATATTGGCATTAGCTGTGTGACATCTCTCCACCAAAAGGGTCCACACGGGTCAGAGGCATGTGGAATTTTGTTTTGATAGTATGTCTCCCATAATAGCTCTACCCATGGCAGGTCCCACTGATTGTAGGATTTATGTAAATATTTTAGTAGTAAAGCCTCCCCTTGCAATCGGGTGTTCAGTACCCAAAGCCCTCCAAAATCTTTCAGTCTGCAAACCATGTCCCAGGCCGCCAGTGAATTGCATTTATCACCTTGTTATGTTTTCTTCGTCCATAGGCACTTACATCTAATCTTGTCCAAGAGTTCAATAATCTTTGCAGGGAGTCTGAGTGTGCACATGGCGAAGATTGTCAGTGACGTGATTACAGAATTAAGTAGAGACAATTTGCCACCATATGATATCATGTTGAGGGTGGTTGACAGTCTTCTTTCCACAGTACAGACTAGCGGCATAAGGTCCTGAACCGTGGGTTTTGTAGTCCCAAGGGGCAGACCAAGATAGGTGAGTGGCATTTTCCCAATGACGCAACCAAAGATATTGGCAAGCTCTTGACAGGTATCATATGCACAATTGATCGGTATGAGGGTGGATTTGTAGAAATTGATCTTCAGGCTGATCGATGTGGCATAATCCGATAGAATGTCTTTGATACGTGTTGCTTGGATCGGACATGCAGGTAGGACTAGAATCGTATCGTCTGCATATAGGATGACTGGGTAGTCCTTTTGAGTGACGAAAGGGAAAGGTAGTTGGATATGACCCTATCAGAAAGCATCATTGATGGCTGCTTGTAGCAGATCCGCGGCAAGAACAAAGATAAGAGGTGATAGTGGATCTCCTTGCCGAACCTCTTTTTTTAGTGGTATTGTCTTCCGGATGTTCCATTGAGCAGCACAGAAGATTTGCCTAAGGACAATATGCATCTGATCCAGCCCAGCCGTTTGGCGTTGAACCCCATACTGGCCATGATCTCTAGCATGCCATCATGTTCTATAGTATCGAAGGCTTTAGCAATGCCCAAGCCAGGAAATCTTGTATTGATCGTCCTCTAAGAAATCTGTACCGGTTTTTGTGTATCACCTTCAAAATAATTTTTTGCAAGCGATTGGTAAGGATTTGGTGATTACTTTGAGGCAGCAATTGAGCAATGTAATTGGTCTGAAGTCATTAACCGTAGCAGGGGAGTTGATCTTAGGTATCAGCGTGATGAAGCCCTCATTTATTCTTTCCAAATTGAGATTGCTGTCATAGAATTTATTGCATATTTTATAGAAGTCTTCTTTAATTATTGTCCAGCAAATTTTGAGGAAGACACCTGTAAATCCGGGCATGGCGCTCTATCTGTCGGCATAGCTTTGATCACCCCATCTATTTCATCCATAGTGAAAGGCACCGTGAGCTGTTCAAGCTCATCACATCTTTTTATTAAACTTCGTAGATCAAATTCATCTCATGGGTTGCGAAGGTGCCTCATCTTTCATTGAGAGCATGGAAGATTATGGATTCTTTCCCCGCATGGTCTTCAACATTAACTCCATCAGCAGCCGTGAGAGAGACAATGTTGTTCCTCCTTTACCTTTCTGATGCCATAGCTTGAAAGAATTTGGAATTCTCATCGCCAAATTGAACCCAACGGATAGTGCATAGTTTCTTCTAGTAATTTTTTTGATAAGATAGTAGTCTAAGCAGGTGTGTCTTTAGGATTCTCCTAAATCTTGCCTCGGGAGTAGTGAGTGTTCTTTTATTCTCAATGGCGTCAAGTTAATTTAAAGCTCTGCTGGAATTTTCAATGGCCTCAGAGAGTTTTGAGATGCTCCTACTCCAGTGTTTTAGGTCATGTCTCAAGATCTTGAATTTACTTGAGAGAATAGTTGCACAATTATCTAATTTGGTCTGCCTGTCCCATGAGGTTTTAACCAAATCAAAGAATTCAGGGTGTTGTATCCAGTGGGATTCATATCTGAAGAGTTTGGACCTAGGGACTGACGTTTCAATGGTGACAACACACGGTGTATGATCTGAGACAGGTTTTGCAAGCGGTTTTACCGTGGTGTTGGGATATGAGATAGTCCAATTGTTCGTCGTAAAGAACCAGTCATCCTGTTGCATGTTACCTTAGGTGTAAGATCGGCCTTTAATTGGTAGCTCAATCAAACTCTGTGATCGAATGAAATCATTGAAGGTTATCACATCCGAGATGTTGCCCCTGGTTTGTTTCTGTTGCCAGGACTATGAATAAACTTAAAGTCCTGAACAAATAGCCCATCATCATCGGGTGGGACATCGAGTTCAAAAAGCCAATTAACAAAGTTGAGACATTGTTCACCCTGACAGGGGCCATACACATTCACTAAGGTCCACTGTTGTGCAGATTGAGTCGATTTAAATCTAGTTTAAGGTGAAATCTTCAGATGCAATAGTATCAACTGAAAAGATGTAGCTATTCCATGCGGTAGCAATTCCCTCTGAAGCCCCTTTTGAAGGAACATAGGCAAACTGATCAAAGCGGCGGGGATAGCAAATTTAATGAACGCGAGATCAAAAGATTTATTTTTTGTTTCCTGCAAGCAAATAACCGCAATAACTGCACATCCACTGGATGTGATCGCATTCAAGAGTGCTAATTTTTTATCTCCCGAATTGAAGCCACGGAAATTCCAGCCAAGAACGTTCCAATTAACCAAAAGACCCATAGCAAGATGCGGGAGCCTCTGCAATATTGGAAGCGAGCAAAGCATCTTCAGAGAGCTCCTCAGCCGGAATGCCACACATGTTCGTGCCGATCATCTGGATCATTGGGACGGGTATTGGAGGGGGGCCCATCTTCAGTAGCCACTTCCTCAAGAGCTGTAGTGTCATCACGAAGTTCAGAAATTCTGACCGAAGAAGGTGCAGAGGGCATCCTTCTCGGCTTAACTTTCGATGTTTTGGGCTTGCAATCTGACACAGGAGGGACCCTAAAACCATCATATTTGTTCGCTCGGGCACTTCCGCGAAGATTCATTAAGGATTCAGGAACAACAACCTTTCCTTTACGACGAGATTGAATAGCAGATTCAGAGTCAGCAGCCACAGACCCAACAACAACTGTTAATGGGCCTTGGCAGATGTTTGCCATCAAGCAACATGTTCGGAACTGGTGTGGTGTATGCTTTAGTCAGCTCCAGCTAGCCATGTTCAGCAGGTGATGCATCAGTCAAGTGAGGCAGTTCCTCAATTGTAGCAGATGAGGAGCTGTATGCGGTGGCCCAAGGTTAAAAGAAAAGAGGAGAAAACAAACATGCAAAAGTCGGAAACAGCAAGTCAAAAGCTAAACGCGTGCATGTTTCAACTGTACGTACCCAATACGACAAAGTTTTTCAATTTTAAATGATGTTCAGTTTAGTCAGCTGATTCTTAATCTAAACAATTATACACTCCAAGCTCTTGTTTTGAGATCCGATATTATGATGGCTATGCTCAATTGTCTCCGGATCACACCAAATCAAATGCTAGAAGTTTGGAAATAAAGAGTGTCCACCACATCAAAGATCTGATGTTTCCGGTACACACAGAAAAAAATAATACCTTTGAAGCCACAATTTAAGGTTGCAGCTAGCTGGTGGTATAATCAGACCCAATAATATTAATAAATATGACTACATTGAGATCTAAAGGAATATATACCCGACCCATAGTTAACTTGGTTAGCCTCAGTTGTTCTACTTCAGCGCCCATTTGAAAAAAGCTCAACAAAGAATTTCACGATTTCTCAACGCCTGCAGCAAAATATAGCATGGCCTAAATGGTAATAACACTTGAATGAACAAAATCGTGAAGATAAATATTCAAACTTATTAAATGGTCCGAAAAAAAACTATGGATGTTGGCAAACCACGTACCCACAAAAATATTCCCTAACCTTTAAGAATACCATACCTTAGAAGAAATCGAGAGTAAGAGCATCTCCAGCCGCGCCCCCAACAGCCCCCCCAGGCAACTTTTTCGGCGCCGGCGCCAAAAGAACGCCCCAGTTGCACCCCCAGGACGACGAAAAGCGCCAGTTCGGCCCTTTTTTCTGCCCGGCGGCCGCAGGCCGAACCCGGCACACTGGGGGGCGATCGAGGGCTCCGGCGCAAGGGAAAAGCGCGGCTGGCCCACACCGTCAGGCGAAAAGTCAAGATTTTATTTCCCGACCCACCTTCCACCCCCACGCCCTCCGCCGCCACTAGCTATATCCCGGCGCCGCCCGCCGCCCTTCACCGCTAGATAGCCATTCTCCGCCGGACAAATAGCAGAGGTTCACCGCAGCAGCCCCTCCAACAACAGCTGGGCATTTCCGGCCGCCGTTTCCGGCTGCGGAGGGGCAGTTCGGTGGCTGCACGCCCACCGGGCGCAAGGTGTTCGGCGATTTGCCTACCTCGGCGACGGACTCGGATGATGAGGAAGCGCTCGCCGTGCTGCTGGAGGAGGAAGCCGAGGCCGATGTCCAGGAAGAAGAGCATCTGATGGTGCTCGCCGCCCTCGCCCAGCTGCTGGCAAGCAATGAAAAGCCGCGGCGAGGTGGCTCGGCACCGGGGCGGGCGAAAGCAGAAAACCGGCATCGTCTCGAAGACTACTGCATGCTCTACTCCGACTACTTCGCCGATGCTCCACTTCACGGCGACAAAACATTTCAGCGCCGTTATCGGATGAGCCGAAAGCTCTTCCTCAGGAGTGTGAATTCCATCCGGGAGTTCGACAACTACTTCAAGTGCAAGATGGATTGCACCGGCAAACTTGGATTCACCTCAATCCAGAAGTGCACGAAAGCGATGAGGATGCTTGTATACGGACCTCCCGTGATTCACTGGATGACTATGGGCGCATGGCAGAGTCCACCAGCATGGAGTGTTTGTACAAGTTCTGTCGGGCAGTGGTGGCAGTGTTTGGACCGCAATACATGAGAACACCCAATGCGGAAGACATTGCTTGGATCCTAGCACAGAATGCAGCAAGAGGATTTTCTGGGATGCTTGGAAGCATCGACTGCATGCATTGGAAATGGAAGAATTGCCCATTTGCTTGGCAGGGGATGTACAAAGGCGTCAAAGGCTGTTGCAGTGTGGTACTTGAGGCGGTGGCCACACAGGACCTCTGGATTTGGCACTCCTTCTTTGCTATGCCAGGAACTCACAATGACATCAACGTGATGCAGTGCTCTCTTGTCTTTGCCAAGCTTGTTGAAGGTCATTCTCCTTCGATGAACTTCGAGATCAATGGGCGGCACCACAACAAGGGGTACTATCTAGCTGATGGCATCTATCCGAGATGGTCGACATTTGTGAAGACGATCTGAAACCCTGTTCCAGGAGGTAAGAACGTCTTGTTTGCGAAGGTTCAAGAGGCTTGCAGGAAGGATGTCGAGCAGGCATTTGGTGTGCTCCAATCTCGATTTGCTGTTGTTCGGTACCCCGCTCAGACCCGGTTGAAAGATCAAATGTGGGAGATTATGACTTGCTGTGTCATCTTGCACAACATGATCATCGAGAGCGAGCAACAAGACCCAGTGTTTGACACTGAACCATACTACAGGCAGGGTCCTCTAGCCGAAGTTGATCACAAGCTACAGGCAACCTGGACTGCCTATCTCATTATGCGTCAGGAGATCCGAGACCCACAGGTGCATCATCAACTGCAGCAAGATCTGATAGAGCACCTATGGAGGATCAAGGGTGATGCCGGGCGCGACGTGTGATGAAATATGAGTTTTTATTTGTTGAACTATATAATTTGTATTGAACTATTTGTTGTTGTACTATTTTGTTGAAGTATTTGATATTTCTGGGATGAAATATGTGATAAAAAAATTTATGTGGATAATTGAACGCCGAACAACAGCGAACCACGCCGAATATGGACCTATTGTCGCACATAAGGGTCCTTTATTCGCCGAAATGGGGCTGAAAAGTGGGCCAATATCGGCGCCTAGGGGCGACGACTGGACGCAAAACCGCCCCAGCGCCGATTGTATCGCCGGCTCGCCCCCAGGGTGCGATTTTTATGCGTCCTAAGGAGGCGAACGGCTGGAGATGCTCTAACACATTAGAACTAACTTTATTTATATCCACCCCATCGAGACAAGCGCTGCCACTGCTGCTTCTTTTCCCTGTCGCCGGGTTCTCCTCGGCTCGGGTCGCCCCACCTCAGGACTCTCCTACTTCTTCAGCCGAACTGTGAAGATCTGGTCCTCCCTGCTCTCCATGGAGACGTCTAATCCCATGTGGTTGCGTGTATGATGAAGAAAAGGAAGGCGAGGTAGATCTACTGCGGGAGAGAGGAGGAACAAAAGGAGACGGCGCGGCGGCTACGAGGTAGTAAAAGTGAGGGAGGGGGAAGGGCGGAAGGCCATGTGCGTGTGTGCGTTATGTTTTCACCTGCCCAACCCCAGACCCAGCCGAGAATAGCTAACCTGTCTGTCCACCTCGTGACGGTTCTAGTGTCTTCGGGTTACCGAGACTAGTGTTTCGGCAAGGTCCGGCAGCGGATTTCAATCCCGTTTCTGAATCTCAGCGATCACCGTCTAGTGTGTTGGAAAATCGCCAATCTCCATCTCAATTTCTCACCTGTCCCGATCCAGAAACCACCCTTCCCCGAGCCACCTTGAATCGAATAGGTAGACCACTGAAACAGAGCAAGTTCTAGCCCGCCATAATCCCCAAATCCAACACCAAATCCGCCCCTTCTCGCGTCCACACCAAATCTTTCTCTTCTCAAACCTTTTTCTCAGGCTTTTGTGTACAGCTAGAACTCACAATCCAGTCAAACCCTAGGCGGGAGGCAGGGAGGACCAGGCGGCGGTGGTCTCCTATTGCGGCCCTGCAGGGCGGCACCCGGCGGCGGCGTAGGCGGCAGCCTCCACCCATCTAACAAGTCCACGCAGGCAATGGAGGAAGTAGAGAGGAAGCCCCATTCCCTTAAACTCTCAGAAGCAGAGAAGAAGGGAGTCAAGCTAGGAAGAAGGAATGCAAACCATACGGGAATAGAGAAAATGCAAGCAGTCGGCAAGGTGATGTCTGATAGGCCAGCGAGGGTGGATGCGCTGGTCAGTACTTTGGGAAGGATTTGGGGTCCGTTCAAGGGGATCGAGTGTAAAGATCTTGGTATGAACCGGTTCCTGTTCACCTTCCGAGAGATAACAGGGAGAGATAAAGCTTTGAATAATGGGCCCTGGATGTTCAACAAAAGCTTGCTAGTGATGGAGAAATTCAACCCGGCCAAGGCCCTGGATGAATACGAATTCAGGTACATACCAATATGGGTTAGAGTTTATCATATTGCTATGGGGTGGATGAGTAGAGAATCTGGAGAAGAAATAGGAAAAGAAATAGGTGAAGTACTCGACGTAGATGTCGATGATTGCGGCATGGCCATGGGGGAGTACATGAGAATCAAAGTTAGACTAGACATCAGGAAACCACTGATGAGGGGAATCACGAATTTTGAGGATGACGACGAAGAAGGTGAGGAGGAGGGAAATGACAATATAATTGAAGACGTGCAAGAAGAGAATGAAAATGAGGGGAAAAAGAAGGGACGTGTGGTTATTTTTAAGTACGAACACCTACCAGACTTTTGCTACATTTGTGGCATAATTGGCCATAATGACAGAGCTTGCCCAAGTAAACAAAAACTGGGAGCAAAGCAGGAATTTGGGCCATGGTTGAAGGCTGTTGTGTGGAGAAAATCACCAGCGATGAAGATAGAGGCAGAGGCTCTCAAGAAAAAGTAGGCTTTTGGAACAGCAGCAACGGAGGAAGCAAAGGAAGTGATGCCGCGTCCTGGAGGAAAGACGCCTCTGGAAACAATCAACCAGCAGCCCCCCGAAGCAGTGAAGAGAAAGAAGCTATGAGCCTTATGAGAATACAGGGGGCAGAACAGAAAGTTTGTGCGGAAGGAAAAAAGCCGAGTTCTGATGAAGAGCTAGGGGGCAAAAATAATATTCAGAATAAGGAGAAACCGGATGAATATCTATTGAAAGAATTAAATGCAAGCAAGGCCGACGAGGAGACAACTGGGACACATGAGAGGAAAACAGAGGCAGAAGAAATCAGTGAGCAAACTTCAGGAAAGGAGATAGATGGGCTAATGAAGGAAGGAGAAGTCAAGGTGCACAAAAATAAAGGAAAGGGTGGCACATTCAAACGCTCACAACGCACCAAAACATCTCAAACTAGTAGTGTGAGAGAGCCAGACCCAAAGAAGAGAGGAGCTATTGCCATGGAGATTGAAGAAGAAGCGGACAATGCAAAGAAAGCAAGGATGATAGTGGATAGTGAAGGAGGAAAGGAAATACAAGTGAATAATTCATTGGTGAGCTCCGAAAATTGCCTAGGAACAAAAAATGCAGTTGTAGAACACAAATTTGACATGAAAGCGGGGCTGACAGATCAGTCCCGCGGGACAAAATGAGAATAACAACATGGAACTGTCGGGGCTTGGGGAATGGCCCGGCAGTTCGTGGCCTTCTGGATCTCCAGAAGCAGGTGGAACCCGACATCCTCTTTCTCTCGGAGACAAAATTGGATGGAAGGAGGATGGAAAGATTCAAATGGATACTTGGCATGAGTAATATGGTGATTAGGGATTGTGATGGAAAAAGCGGTGGCCTGGCCTTGATGTGGAAGAAGGGAATAAACATTGAGCTGCACAATTATTCAAGATATCATATTGATGTCGAAGTGGTGGAAAGTGACGGTTTCATGGCGGTTTACTGGTGTTTATGGAGAACCCGCAAGGGATAGAAAGTGGAAAACATGGAAACTTATGAGGATTCTTCGTCAACAACTAAACCTCCCATGGTTGTGCGCAGGTGACTTTAATGAAATCTTATATAGTCATGAAAAAAGAGGAGGGCCACCCCGAGCACATAACCAAATGGAGAACTTTAGAGCAGCACTAGATGACTGTGGGTTGCGAGACTTAGGATATATTGGTGATAGATATACCTGGCGCAACCATAGCCATACAGCAGCCAATTATATTAAGGAAAGGCTAGCCCGAGCGGTGGCGTCAAGAAGCTGGTGCATGAGGTTTCCTGAGTATAAGGTCCAAAATGGAGATCCTTGTCATTCTGATCATAGGCAGGTTACTGTATTTGTGGAAAAATCAAACAATGCAGCAACAAGGGCAAATAATGCACACGGTTTCAGATTTGAAGCCAAGTGGCTACAGGAGGAAGAATGTGAGAAAATTGTAAACGATGCTTGGACATCAGCTTCACCCAAGGCCGAAGCATCTCACAACTATTAAAAGCAGTGGCTCATGACCTCCAAGATTGGGACTCTAATGTCTTGGGTGACCTTCCGAAAAGAATAAAGGAACTAAAGAAGGATCTAGAAAAGGTGAGAAGACAAGAAATCAATCAACAATCCATAGCTAGAGAGCACTTCCTGAGAGATAAGCTAGACAGGCTGGAACACCAATGGGATACTTTTTGGCGCCAACGGGCTCACGTCAAGTGGCTTCAGTCAGGGGATAAAAATATAGCTTTTTTCCATGCATTTGCATCAGAAAGGAAGAAAAAGAACACACTGAAGAGACTGAAGACAGAGGATGGCCGCTGGATTGAAGGAAATGAGTCTCTAAAGGAGCATATAGTAGACTACTTCTTCAGCATTTTATCCTCTACGGCAAGCCAAAGCAATGGGGTTGTTCTGCAATCTGTCCATCCGAAGATAACTGCAGAAATGAATGAAATATTATGTGCAGATTATTCAGAGAAAGAAGTGAAAGCTGCTCTAAATGATATCGGTGATCTAAAAGCCCCTGGTCCAGACGGGATGCCAGCAGTTTTCTTTAAACGTTTCTGGCATATGGTGGGCGAGCAGGTTACAAAAGAAGTCCTCAATGTTCTAAGAGGAGGACAAATACTAGAAAACTGGAATGACACATCAGTGGTGCTTATTCCAAAAAATGCCAATCCAGAGAAGATCAAAGACCTGCGACCCATAAGCCTATGCAACGTGACATATAAGCTAGTATCCAAGGTAATTACCAACCGCCTAAAGTTAATTCTTCCAGACATAATATCGCCAAACCAAAGTGCCTTTGTACCAGGACGACTGATATCAGATAACATCCTCTTGGCATATGAATTAACACATTTCCTGCAGAGAAAGAGAAAGGGGTTGGTGGGCTATGCAGCAGTCAAGCTGGACATGAGTAAGGCTTACGACCGTGTAGAGTGGAGTTTCTTGAAGGACATCATGCATAAACTCGGATTTGATAGTGGCTGGATTGAATTAATAATGAAATGCATCACCACTGTAAGATACCGAATTAAGGTAAACAAGGATGTTACAGACATAATAATTCCACAAAGAGGATTGAGGTAGGGGGACCCCCTATCCCCTTATCTTTTCTTACTATGCTATATGCTGCTGAACAAAGTGGAAGACTAAAGGGAGTCAAAATATGCAATGGAGCACCTAGCATCAGCCATCTCCTGTTTGCCGACGACTCGTTACTTTTGATGGAAGCGAATGCTAGAAATGCCCAAGAAGTAAATGACATTCTTGAGACATATGAAGCTTGTTCAGGACAGATGATCAACAAAGACAAATCATCAATCCTCTATAGCAAGAATACAAAACCATGGCATAAAGAGGAAGTGAGGCAGATGTTACATATATCAAGGGAAGGATTATCCTCAAAATATTTGGGACTCCCAACCTATGTTGGTAAATCAAAAAAAAAACATTTGAATATATAAAAGAGAAGGTATGGAAGAAGATACAAGGAAGGAAGGAAAAGATGTTGTCAAAGGCAGGAAAAGAAATACTAATAAAAGCAGTAGCATAGGCAATCCCAGTGTATACAATGGCTTGCTTTGACATTACAAAGTCCCTATGTGATGATCTAAGTTCCATGATAGGGCGTTATTGGTGGAGCTAAATGGATAAACAGAAAAGATACACTGGGTGTCATGGGATAAACTTTCAAAGCCAAAGAAGGATGCAGGATTAGGCTTTAGGGACTTGCACTCATTCAATTTAGCTGTGCTAGCTAGACAGGCATGGAGACTGCTACAAAACCCAAGTCATTATGTGCCAAAGTCTTATCTGCAAGATATTATCCAGGGAAATCAATATTGGAAGCCACCCCCAACAAAGGTATCTCCTATGTATGGCGTAGTATATTGAAAGGTTTGCAATTACTGAAAAAAGGCATCATATGGAGGATCGGGGATGGGGAAAATATCAAGATTTGGACTGATTCTTGGATACCTAGGGAAAGCACCAGGAAAGTTATCACGAAAAAAGGACACAATATCATAACTAAGGTGGCAGAACTAATTGATTTCAGCACAAACACATGGGATGTGCAGCTAGTTCAACAAACATTTATTCCAGAAGATGCTACCATAATTCTGCAAATCCCTATTCAGGAACATGCAGAGGACGTCGTCGCTTGGCACTTCGATAAAAAAGGTATTTTCTCTGTGAAATCTGCCTACAAGGTAGCTGTCGATGCTAGAGACCGTGAGTCTCGTTCAGGTCTAACATCTTCTTCCAGTGCAGCTGCTGAAGAAGGTGATTTTAAGTGGAGAAGACTGTGGGAGCTTCCTCTTCCCAATAAGATACTACACGTTCTATGGCGGGTGACGACATACAACCTACCTCTACGAACGAAGCTTCAAAGCAGAGGTATGGAAGTGGACACCCGATGCCCTGTATGCGCTAGATTAGATGAAGATGGAGGCCATTGTTTCCTTAAATGCAAAAGAGTGAAGGCCATATGGAGGCAAACCCAACTTGAACATGTTAGGCTCCAACTCTTAGCTTGCCCAGACTCCTTTAAATTCATGGAGGAAGTGCTCAATCTAAAGGAGGAGGAAAAATTAAAAACTTGTTTGCTCCTGTGGTTTTGGTGGCATCAGAGAAATAAATGCAATGCTGGAGATGCTATGAAAACAAATGATGAAATCTCCTTTTCAATTAATCATCAGCTTGCTAATGCAATCAATTCTATGCAGCAAAAAGACAGTGCAAAACTCAAATGTACCTCAAAGTGGGCTCCACCTCCTGCTGATATCCTGAAGATCAACATAGACGGGGCCTTCCACGAAGAATTTCATTCAGGAGGCTGGGGGTTCACTATAAGGAACAACAAAGGCGAGCTTTTGGCAGCGGGAGCAGGCAATTTGGAACATATGACTGAGCCTCTACATTCAGAAGCACTAGCGATGCTCCATGCCGTAAATGCAGCAATTCAGCTAGGATGTGATCGAGTAATCTTTGAAACCGATTCGTTGGTGCTGAAGCAGGCTATCACATCTGAAGATTATAACCTCTCTGCCTTAGGTGTGGTGTTTAGGGAGATCAAATTTCAATTGCAGATTGGCCTATCTGATGTATGTATTAAACATGTTTCAAGGTCGTGTAACCAAGCCGTGCACACCCTTGCTGCGTACGGCACAGTCATGAATGTAGGCACTTTTGAGTGCTGGCTTGACCAGTTTCCCGATTTTATAAATGACTGTGTAGCTGGCGATTTGTCCAGCAATCTTATGTAATGGAATGCATCAGAGTTCCTTTCAAAAAGAAACCCAGACCCAGCCACTCGCCGACGCCGTAGGTGCGCAACCCACCAACTGCTTCTTGGCCCCACAAACAAATGAGCCCACCGGTCATGCAGTCATGCAGTCTCAGCCGAAATCTGTGGGTGCAAAAGAGATGGACGGTTGACCAGCTGACAGCACGGTAAAAGGAGCTATTCTCTGTCTCTCTATTTACAAGGCGTGTGCATATCCTTAGGTCGTTAATTTGACTAACCTAATACAAGTTAAATATTATAAAAAATATACCAATATAAACTTCATATGTTCTATTTTCAAACGGTATAATTTTTGTGTTATATAGTTTATATTAGGGTGATAAAACTGACAATCTAGGTATATGCACAGGACTTGTAAACTGAAATGAAGGGAGTACCGTAAATCGATCGTGGGGTGGAAAATGCCGCACGAGCGCAAATGCGCTAGAACAGTGGGTAGCATAGCATGGTTTATATGTTCGATGATTTTGACAAATCTGTATCTGGTACGGTGGTACCTGAAATGTATAAACCATTTATTGAGTTTGATGTATTTACAATTACCTAGATCAAGGGAGTTTGTGATATGGTGAATGGTGTGTGAAGGCCTGAACGGAACCAGCCTACAATGCTTCACAGAAAAAAAACCTGGTTCATCCATTGACTATTTTTATTTAGATGAAGCTTGTATGAGATGAGCTGTGCGGTGTGTCTGAATTTCGCTTTCCTCGAAACAGTCTTTCGCCCCGCTTTATAGATAAAGCAACAACCACAGAATTACACGGCCGGCCAATACAAGATGATGAGGCTACCCTCTTACAAAGTTGATCCTGAGAAATTCGGCACATGCAGAACGCACGCGATTATGGTACCAGCTGTGATCATCGGAAGAACTGAACACCCCCACACTACAACGCCACCAAGAGGGAGAACGGCGCCGAGCGTCGCTGCTGCCGAGTCCACATTAGACAAAGGTCTTCACCCGGAGTCCGGACATGGAGAGAGAAGAACCACAACGACCTCTTCAAGAAGAGTGCGGCACCCTCGGGTGTCGCCATCGTCGGCGCCAAGGCACTAAGCTTTCGCTCGGCAACTCACCCGTGCTACCACGAGACCGCCAGGAGGAGTGCGATGGTGTTGGATCCCCAGATCCAGATTAGGACGCCACCCCACCGAGAGGGAGGGCACATCCGAGCAACCCATCACAACATCACGCGTAGCCCACACAACCCGAGAGGGAAGCCACCACCACCGCAATGATGCCCGTCGAAGAGCAACCAAGCGGACCGCCATCTGGGGCCACCGCCCCGACGTCCTTGTCGCAAGATACCGTGTGTCGTCCACATCACAACGCACTCAACCACGGAAGGAAGAGCAATGGCAGTCCATCTACTCCTAGCCCGGCATCAGTCCCCGAGTCCGGGCAGGCGCCTCCAGAGTAGGAGGCGCCCACACCTGTGTCCCCAGCCAATACCCAGTGGACTGGGGGGGACACGACTCTGAGACTGCCGACGGCCGCCGGCAAGCCAGCCTCGAGCCCTTGGCCAGACAAACTCACACGACGCCATGTCCGTGGTCACAGGCGCAGATCTGCGCACCACGCAACGCTAAGTCGCTAACACAACCACCACTGAGCCTACCATCGCCTACCTAGAGCGAAAGCTCCGACCCACCCCGTGCCCCAACCGATCCGCCCGAGCATGAGCCCCAAGTCCACGCCATAGCATAGGCTAGCAGCTCGCGCCGCCAGTCCGGATCCAGGAAAAGGGAGGAACTGTTGGCATTCGGGGAACGGGGGTCCCCAGACTTGCCTGCCTGCTGCCCGCAGCGTGGCTAAGCCAGCAGGCCATACGACCCATCTTCATCGACAAGACATCCAAGATCCTCGCGAGGGGCCAAACCTCATGAGGCGGTCGACGCAAGACCTCCTCTAGAGTGGCCTAGTCAGGCAGGCTCGCGAGGAGCGGAGATATCAAGGCAAGGCGAACCTCACGAGGCTCTCGTGACGTAAGCCATGACGATCGACACCAGGCGGGCGCCAGTGCACGCAGCGTCCTCGTTTCCTCTTTGATGCTAAAGAGGCTTGCACGGGCGAGGAGTACCGAGGCATCAGGGAAAGGTTGCCATATCGGTGCAACAAGACCAGGACCAGCAGGACGGCAATACGGAGGTCATCATGGAGCCCAAGACGGCATCACCACCAGAGCCTTTCGTAGGCGGAGACCACCTTTTGTCAGGATGGCTTGTACTAGCTGTCACCCTTCAAATTAGCCCGCCGTTGTTGGCTCCCTTCCCGCTCAATATTTCGAAAAAGGATTAGGGCCTCTATAAGTAGGACTAGCCACCACCATAGAGGGGGGATCGGAAATCAAGGACATAGTGAGGGAGGATCCAGAACCACACAAGCTTGCCAAGCACAAGAACACCTCAACCTCAGGAGGTTGTTCTTCCCCTTGTATTGTTCGTCATTGGCCCAAGAGGCAATCCACCACCACACTAGAGTAGGGTATTACACCACAACGGTGGCCCGAACCAGTATAAATCTTGTGTCTTTCCGTGTTGCGAGTTCGTCAAGTTCGTCCGCGAGAACTTAGCGAGCTAGGGCGTAGATTGGTGGGAGGAAAAGACTTCGCGCGCACCCCAGTGTTCGAACCTTCAGGGTTTGCCGGAACCCCACATCCGACATTTGGCGCGCCAGGTAGGGGTGTGCCGTAGCTTCCCCTCCGTCGATCTGCGCTCCGTCGCTGCCGCGCGTCGCCCACATGGCAGGCGCCCTGCCACCGACTCCGGTGGTCAGCAATGACAACGAAGCCAGGGGGCTCCGAGCCCTGGCCCCCGCACTGCAGCAGGTGCAGTGGCCGCCCAAGTCCAGGCTGGAGATGCCGCCGCGCTATGACGGTGTGGCGGACCCATCAACTCCCCTTCTGGCGTACGAGGAGGCCGTTGTGGAAGCCTGGGGTGATGACACGGTCATGGTCAACTGGTTTCCCATGGCCCTCGTCGGCGAACCGCACGCCTGGCTGCTCAACCTTCCGGGATCCACGGTGGCATCTTGGGAGGAGCTCCGTGACCTCTTCACTGCTCGCTACGCGGTGCTGGCACACCACATAGTCGCGGCCCTGCTGGGCGGCTCTCAAGCACCGCCATCGGACTGCCACACCAAGCCGTTCCTCCGTCAGATCAGGGCCACCTCCAGGCGCCCAGGGGCTCCGCCGGGTTGGGCTGCGCCAGAGGTTGACCTCACCTTTGGCTCAGAAGACCACCCCGACTCCACCGCCAGCTCCAAAATGCTCCCGATGCTCTGCACGCCCACCATCTGCAACGTGGCCGTCACCAGGACCCTCATCGACGGTGGTGACGGCCTCAACTTGCTCTCTGTGGAAGCCTTCGGCCTTCTCCACGTGCCACTCGAGCGGCTCGGCCTTAGTAAGCTCTTCTCGGGAGTGGGTGGCGGAGCTGCCCACTCCCTGGGACAGATCCGCCTCACAGTCACCTTCGGCACACGCGACAACTACCGCACCGAGCTGGTGGACTTCGACATCGCTCGCATCAGTCTCCCGTACAACACCATCCTTGGGTACCTGGCTCTCGCTCAGTTCATGGCGGCGACTCACCCGACTTACAACCTCATGAAGATGCCAGGGAGCAAGGGTGTCCTCACCATCAAGGGGGACACTAAGGAGGCCGTGACGGCGCTCAGGCTCGCCTTCAAGACCGCAGCGGCACCACAACCCGCTTACGCCGGTGCCCCCGTGGCCAGGGAGGCCGCGCCCACCAAAAAGAAGCAGTTGTTCACCCAAGACAAGGCGGAAACCAAGCAGGTGCCGGTCAGCGAGGACGGGTCTTCAGGAGCCACCTTTATCATAGGAGCTGGCCTTGGCCCGGGACAAGAAGAAGCCTTGGTGAGGTTCTTGCGCGTGAACAAGGAGATATTCGCGTGGGAGCCCAATCAGCTAGTAGGGGTCCGGAGGAAGGTGATCCAGCATCATTTGAGGGTATGCCCCAACATCCGCCCCGTGAAGCAGCGAGCAAGACGGCAGTCCACTGAGAAGCAGGCCTTCATCGTCTAAAAGATGCGCAAGCTAGAAGTGGCAGGTGCCATCCGAGAGGTCCGATACCCCGAATGGATGGCTAACCCTATCGTAGTGCCGATGAAAGGCGGGAAGGAATGGATGTGCGTCGACTTCACCAATCTTAACAAAGCCTACCCCCAAGATCCATTCCCGCTTCCGCGCATCGATCAGATTGTTGATTCCACCGCCGAGTGTGACCTGCTATGCTTCCTGGATGCATTCTCAGGGTATCATCAAATCAAGATGGCGGTGGAAGATGTGGAAAAAACATCCTTCCTGACACCATGTGGGGTGTACTGCTACACATGCATGCCCTTCGGGTTGCGCAACGCGGGCGCGACCTTTCAGCGATTGATGCACATCACGCTGGTGCAGCAGCTCGGGAGAAACGCAGAGGCCTATGTCGATGACATAGTGGTCAAGTCTCGCGAGGCGAAGACACTGATTCAAGACTTGGAGGAGACCTTCGAGAGCCTGCGCCAGGTGAACTTGAGGCTCAAACCGGAGAAGTGCGTGTTCGACGTCCAATCCGGCAAGCTGCTAGGATTCCTCGTGTCCCACAGAGGGATCGAGGCGAACCCATAGAAGATCAAGGCCATCGAGGACATGAGCCCACCAGAGACCCTCAAGGAGATGCAGAAGCTAGCAGGGCGGGTGACCGCATTAGGGCGTTTCATCTCCAAACTAGGAGAGCGCGCCCTACCATTCTTCAAGCTCATGAAGAAGAAGGGCCCGTTCGAGTGGAACCCAGAGGCCTACCGGGTCTTCCAAGACCTCAAGAAATATCTCACCAGCCCCCCAGTGATGGTGGCACCACGGCCCCTCGAGCCTCTGGTACTCTACCTCTCTGCCACCCCATACTCCGCCAGCGCGGCGTTGGTGGCGGTTTGGGAGGAGCGTCAAGCCAAGGCTGAAATGGCGCGGGGTCAGGAAGGCGCAGCAAAGGCATCAGCAGTGGAAGGCCAAGCTCAGCAGGGTGGCGTCGTAGAAGCTCATGAGGTCAGTCGGGTCTCAGGGACCCTCCCACCTCAGGATATGCCACGATATCCATAGAACCAGAGCCTCGACAGCAAGTCAGCACTCGTCGAACACCCGGTGTACTTTGTCAGCACCGTACTACGGGACGCAAGAGCACGCTACCCCATGCCCTTGAAACTCCTGCTCGCACTCCTGATGGCCTTGCGCAAACTGCGACACTACTTCCAGGGCCACCCCATCAAGGTCATCTCAGCCTACCCACTGGAGAGGGTACTTAGGAGCCCTAACTCAGCCAGAAGGGTTGCAGAATGGAACATCGAGTTGCAAGCGTTTCAGTTGGAGTTCAGCACTACCAAGGTCATCAAGGGGGCCGCACTCGCAGACTTTGTGGCAGAATGGACAGATACCCCGACACTTGAGGAAGGAGAAGACCGGTCCACCTCCCCAGGAAGTGAGGCTCCGGACGGCTGGGTTGTGTATTTTGATGGCGCCTTCGCACACCAAGGCACGGTGGCTGGAGCAGTGCTCGTCTCGCCCACCCAGGACAACCTCTACTGCGCCGTGCAACTCTGCTTTCAGCATGGCGAGAAGGTCTCCAACAACATCACAGAATACGAAGGCCTCATAGCAGGCCTAAAGGCTGTGGCGACTCTAGGGGTGAAGCGCCTCATCGTCAGAGGCGACTCACAACTCCTCGTCTACTTCTCCAACAAGGTTACGAACCGAAGGACAAGCATATGGAGGCTTACCTCATAGAGGTGCGCAAAATGGAGAAGCAGTTCTCGGGCCTGGAGCTGCAGCACGTGCCTCGGGGCACCAACAAGGAAGCCGACAACATCGCCAGGAGAGCATCCAAGTGGCAACCACAGGAGCCCGGTGTCTTTGAAGAGCGACTCTTCAAGCCATCAGCTGCGCCACCTCTTTGAAGCATGACTCAGCCTCGGGAGGAGCTCCCCCAGCCTCCGGCCACAAGAGCCCTAGCCTGTGGCCCAACCTCAGGAGCTCGGCTGCTCCTAGCGCTCGAGTCTCGGGAGGAATGCTGGAACAAGGAATTTAAGGAGTACTTAACGCATGGGACGCTACTGGAGAAGGAAGAGGAGGCGGAGCGCGTGGCCAGGCAAGCCACGACATACTGCATCCAAGACGACGAGTTATACAGGAAACGACCGAATGATGTCATGCTGCGCTGCATATCCAGCAATCAAGGAAGGGAGTTGCTGATTGACATACACGGCGGGGACTGCCGGCACCACTCGTCGTCACGGACCCTTGTCGGCAAGGTGTTTCGCAGTGGATTCTATTGGCCCACTGCGCTCAACGATGCAGCTGAGATGGTGAAGTCCTGTGAAGCTTGCCAATTCCACGCCAAGCAAATCCATCAGCCGGCTCAGGGCCTTCAAACTATCCCACTCACATGGCCGTTCGTGGTCTGGGGGCTGGATATCCTAGGCCTATTCCCTCGGGCGCCAGGGGGCTACCACTACCTCTACGTCGTCATCGACAAGTTCACCAAGTGGGCAGAAGTGGAAGTCGTCCGTACCATACCAGCTGGCTCTGCTGTCAAGTTCATCAAGGGCCTCGTGAGCCGCTTCGGGGTCCCCAACCGCATCATCACAGATAATGGTTCGCAGTTTACTAGCAACCTCTTCAAAACCTAATGTGCTAACCTTGGAACGCAGATCTGCTACGCTTCAGTGGCCCACCTCAAGAGCAATGGTCAGGCCGAACGTGCCAACGCGGAGGTCCTGAGGGGCCTCAAGACCAGGACCTTTAAGAAGAAGCTAGCATGACGAGCTCCAGACCGTACTGTGGTCCACCCGGACCAGCGCCACCAAGCCAACGAGAGAGACTCCATTCTTCCTCGTCTACAGAGCCGAAGTGGCCCTCCCTCACGAGGTCAAGCATCGCTCTGCATGGGTCCTGGCGTTCGACGAAACGCAGCAGGACACCACACGGGGGATGGACCATGTGTTGTGGGAGGAACATCGCCGCGATGCTGCGCTACGAGCGGCGAGGTACCAGCAAGCACTGCGGCGATACCACTGCCGCAACATCCGCTCCAGGACACTCGAGACAGGCGACCTAGTCCTGAGGAAGGTCCTCTCCAGTGAAGGGCTACATAAGCTTTCACCAATGTTGGAGGGGCCATTCAAGGTCGTCTACATTCTAGGCCTGGCGCCGTGCGCCTGGAGACACAAGACAGAGTACCAGTCCAAAACGCCTGGAACATCCAGCACCTCCGGAAGTTTTACCCATAAACCAAGGCCCAGATCCTGTGAAGGAAGGCCCAGAGCCTGTGAAGGAAGGCCCAGAGCCTATGAAGCAAGGCCTAGAGCCTAAGAAGAAAGGCCCAGAGCCCGTGAAGAAGGCCCGGTGCCTTTGAAGAATCGCCGCCCGTGACACTCTCACGTAATAATGAGTTGGGGCTATACACGCCCCAGAGTCTCAGGAGTGCCGGCCTCAGGCCCTGGGGCTCCCACCCACGCCTAGTGGACAGCACTTAGCTCCGCGCTGGTGTGAAGACTTGAAGACTAGATTAGGTGCCGGACTCGGCTTTTCATTTGCTTTCCATATTTGGCTCCCTTTTCCTTAATCAAAATTTGCTTTTGGCATTCCTTGCTGATTTGACTCCCTCACCTCTCGCTGCATTTTTCCAGCTCGGATTAGCTCGTGTCTCTCTCTCGCATGCCTCGCGAGGGGGCTGTGCAGGTGCCCTCGCGAGCATTTTTATCCCTTCTCTGCCTTCTCGTGAGCCACACTCATTCGAGCCCAAAAGCTGGCGTGCCTCTCTTAGTCCATGCCCCTCGGGTACAGCGATACAAGGCGCCAGGTCAGGGCCAAGGCGAACGGCAAGTCTGTTAACGCACTTCCTAGCAAGTTTTTGCAGTTCCTGAGCGAATGCAGGCCACCGAGGCAAGGTGGACGCAAGGAAATGAGCGCCTCGCGAAGAAGAGGGCATCCCGAATACACCAGGTTAAGTTACCTCTGCACGAAGTAACGACACGACACGGGAACAACACGCACAGTGCAATAACCGAGGAACCATAGTTCGATACACGCCCCCTTGGGCCCATACTGGTTACATTCTTGATATAGGAAAAAGAGTAAAACAAAAGCAATGTTGCAGCAATCTGCAAAGGCAGACCCCTAGCAGCACCCCGAGCCTAGCCGGATCCTTCTTCGCGCTTCATGGAGGCGCGGCGGCGAGATGACCCACTGCCGCCTTCAAAGCAGGCGTGGCGGCGCGGCGGCCGGTCATAGCCACCACTGCTGGAGCTGTCGCCGAAGGAGGAGCCGCCGCAGCTGGACAAGACACGGAAACCGGGTATGCCACATCATTCTCTTTGAGACATCGCTTCTCCAAAGAAAGAACACTGTCGTGCAGACTCCGCATAGCACCGGTTGCAGCACTGAGCATATTTGTCGGTAGCATCGCCCTACCCGCCACATGCACCCTCCTCAAGATATCCTTAGGTGAAGGTGGCCCGTCCTGAGCACGGATCGTACTCGGTGTTGGCTGGCTCGCACCGGCGGCCTTTTTAGTCGGCCGTTTTCGGCCCTTCTTCTTGATCTGTTGTAATGGGACTGAGTTCTACTCACAGACCGCCTTCTCGAGCGTTTTGGGGCTGATAATATTTGGCACCTCCACTATCTGAGGCTCGGTGAAGGCGGCAGCTCGAGGCGTCTCCTGAGAACTGAACGCCAGACGACGCCTATTGCAATTGGGTTTCTCCGCCGTACCAGCTAGATCACGGGCGTCTTGTTTGGGTTCTTGAGAAGGAGGCCCGCAGAACTCGTCACCGTACCCATGTTTGGCAAAGTACTTATCGACGTTGGTAAATGTACCATCGTCGTTGTCGTCATCGTCCAGATCTTGTGCCATATGCATGTCTGGATCCTGTGCCATAGGGATGTCCGACATGTCCGATAGCGTTGCGGCGTTCTTGCCATGGCTTGGCGCCGGCACGACTGGCGGTCTTGTCTGTGGGGTGGTGTCCCCCGCCAGCAAACGAATCTGGCTCTTCGGCCAAAGCAGGGGCCAGCTTACGCAGGCGCTGAGGGTCATCTCATCTTCTTCGTCAGCCCCAGCGGGTCGAATCGGAGGTAACAGCTCGTCGCAGCCTGGCAGCACCCGAACCACTTCAACCCTATACATTGTGGGTGGCATCGGATTACCGTGGAACACGGGGTTGCCCGGTTGAACGATTTTGCCCTTGGCGACATCGACCAACTCGCCGCCCACGAAGTGCAGGAGAGTGCAAGGAACGTCGGCGGCGCCCTGCGAAAACATGTAGGGCGTCAGGGATGCCCAGTCAAAGGCAAGGAGATGAAGTCCTCGGCCGAGAGGCTTAGTTACCGTGATGCCGTCGAGCTTGGCTAATGTCGAGGCACCGCCAACGGCGGGCGTGCAACTGACGGAGGGGCCGCTTGCTGGCGAGGTACCGGCCGGCGTACACCCGGGTGCATTAAGCTCCAATGCCGGCGTCGAAGACACCAATACCGCCGCCGCCGGAGACACCAATGGCGCCGCCGCCGTAAACACCAATACCGCCGTCGGAGACACCAATGGCACCGCCTGCGCGTTGTGTGAGTTGCTGGCCGTGAAGCTGGGAATCGGGAGCGGCCCCTGTTGGCCACCCGCAATCCACGTCGTTATCCCATGAATCGAGATAGGCATAATGCCGGTAAGCGTCGATCCCAGTTGTTGTTGCACTAGCTCTTGGACCATCTCCGGAATCCGCACCACTTGCGCCTTGAGTGCTTCAACCTCGCGCGACTGGCTTTCCGAGCTGGTCTTTTTCTCCTTTCGCCCACCAGCGCCGTAGTATGACGACCATTTTGTGGACAAGCCTTTGCCGGCCACACGACCACCTGATGTCGGCTTATTGAGCTTATCCCTGTTTTTCATTATGTTTAATGCCCTATTCAAAGGGGTGTTGAAAGGGGAGCTTTGAGACGACCCCGCGCTACTGCTTTCTTTGTCCTGCGGAAGGAACGTGAACCATTTAGAAATATTGGGGATTAATTAGAATGCAACCATATGGAGCTAATTACGCGGGGGTGTATTCGTTACCAGAACAAGCTCAAGCTCCTTGGTCTTTGGATCCGTGGTAAGCTCCTTTGTTACCGGGTCCTCCTTGTACCGGGCCCTGAGAAAGTTCCTGTTCTGCTTGTCACGGTATTTCTCAAAGCGGGGCGGTAGGCCTTGCTCGGCACGCTCCGCGTCCTCCTTGTCCCATACAGGCTCCGCCACTCTGTAACCGCCGGGACCGAGTTGGTGGACCCCTATGTTCAACTGCCACATTTCTTTCCCGCACTGACTTGATTCGGAGGTTGCGGGGCTCTCGCACTTGATCTTGAACTCCTTGTAGTAATCTTCACTCATCAAAGGATATTTCGCCTTGATCTTCTCATAACTATCACCTTTGTCAATCATTGCCTTCACCGTGCTTTTCCAAGTAGACAGGGCCGTGCTCATCGTCATGAGGGCGGCACCGTTCACTTTATTACCCGAGAGGCGTGTGTTTGCGAACTCAGCAGGGAACTTGTATCGTTCGTGCAACTTCGTGAAGAGGAGGCTGCGCAAATTCCCTCGGTCCTTATGCCTTAGGTTCTCGGTGTTGATCGAGGCGGTGCTCCGGAGAATGCACCCGAGCTGAAACGAGTACCCCTTGACTATGTGTTTGGGCGCCGTCGGATGCCCGTCGGAGTTCACTTCAGTAAATTCCTCCCTGGCGGTGCCGAGCACGTTCGGGCGCCGGTCCTTCCGTTGCCTCTTTGGTTGGCTGCCATCTTTGCGTGCACCGCCATCATTAGTGGTGGCATCCGCGGCGCCATCATCAGTGGTGTCATCCCTGACGCCACTAGGGGTTGTGTAGTCAGGATCGGTGTCTTCTGCGGCGTCCTCATAGCGGTGAGGTTCTTCCTCCAACTCCTGGGACAGCTCCCAGAATTGCTTGCCGCCCGAACCGCCGGCCTCATCGTTGTGGGCCGTGTTTCGGTCTAAATAGGAAAAAAGTTTGGTCAAAAAGTTGGTTATTGTCAAGGAACAAGATCATGGTCTCATCATTTAGGGTTTGTCGACACCGAGGCATCCTAAAAGCTAAGCTTTTATCATTTAGGGTTTGTCGACGCCGAGGCACCCTAAAAGCCTAAGCGTACATCATTTAGGTTCTCATCGACAGCGAGGCACCCTAAAAGCCAATGTTTCATCATTTAGGGTTTGTCGACGCCGAGGCACCCTAAATGCTAAGTTTTCATCATTTAGGGTTTATCGATGCCGAGGCACCCTAGGTTGGGCCTAATCACTTGGCACTAATCAGTTGGCTCTATTGCCACCTATGTTGGGTTTATTATCTAGGGTTTATCGATGCTAAGGAGAATTTCTAAGTTGGGCCTAATCACTTAGCTCTATTGCCACCTATGGTTTAATGCAGCAAGAATAAAGGGGCAGTTGATTCTACTTAATTAAGTACTAAGATACCCCGGCCCATGCATTAGTAGCAAGTACCTCATATGTCTGATTTTTAGCAAAGTCATGCTAAAATTCACGGGAAATTTCAGCATGACCTTTGCTGAAAGTAGGACATATGGAGTACCCGAATTTGCCGGAACGGAAGTTAATCGACATTCCGGCAAACTCAAGGGCCTCTCGGGGTACCTGCAAAATCATCACAACACGAAGGGCCTCTCAAGGGCCTCAAGCAGCAGCGGCGTCTCCCAGGACCCCATTTTTTTGCTAAATTTCTTTGAGCAACAATTAGAGCAGAAAATTCAGCATATTTCTATACAATTTTTTTGTACACCTAAGATAGAAATGTAGTGCTGAAAGTTTAATGCTTACAAAAGACTTGCTGAAATAGTGAAAAATATGGAGTCACCAAGCTGGCTAAGAAACTCCCAAAGTCCACTAGCAAATCCAAGATCTAATCCTGTTACACACATCATAACAATTTAAGATAATTAGGATAAGGGTAGTAGGAAATGAAAAAGAAAGAGCTCAAAAAACAATCACAACAGAAAAATAATAAAAACCTAGTCCTAGAAGAAAATAAATCCTAAAAGAAAAGAAATCCTAAAATCTGGAGCAAGTCCTAGCAGTAGTAGTCTAACTAGATGGCCACCACTACTACTCCTATCTCTGTTTAGCATCATCCACACGGTAGTCCATTGGAATTTTGTTTAACACAACTGAACATCAAAGAAGGTGTCGTAGAAGCAGCTGCTACTGCTAGCTCCACTACATACATACTAGCCACTCTAAAACTTGTTTAAATCATTCACCCAACTCTAATCAATTCAACTACGAGTTGCTGATTCGACAACCTACAAACTGATGACAAATTTATCTGCCATGACCACATCCAGGAACAGTTCTATTATAACACAATATTTTAGGGAAACACACAAAAGAAAACAATTCTTGTAACACATTGTTAATAGGGCATGGATTTTACTCCTACAGCAGGAACAACAACCCTGGGAGAAACACATGCTCAAAAATCAAAAGCTTCTGCAATAAATAAATAAATAAAGACAATTCCCAAAACTTGCTAGTAAAATAGTACTATGTGTACTAGAGGAGTCTTGTCAGGCACACAGATGCATATTCAGAAACCAAAACTATGATAAGTATAGGCAAGTGTAACTGGTCACTGAAGTAGCTCATGTCATTGCTTCTATCTGTCATGGACTGGTTTTCTGTAACCGATACAATTCAGTTGAGTTTTAAGGTTGACTAATTGCGCTCTTGTAAGTGCCTAGCAAACAGACTACAGGAATGGCATAAAGAAAGGAACATGCCAATGCACTCCAGGTTTTGCAGCAAGTTGTACTTAAAATATTCACCTTAGACAATCCATGACTGTGTATTGCGTTAGATAATGCAAACAAGAACAGAAGGCAACTTTGCTTATATAGAAATGTTGGCAAATGCAAACTCCCAAGTCTAACCAGGAAGCATCAGACGCCGATGCATAACACTGCTCACTCGCTTACACACACTACCGCCCTAAAATTCAGAACATAACCTAGTACTTGGCGCGTCGGCTCAATCAGGCATAACTTAGAACATAACCTAGTACTTTGCTTATATAGAAATGTTGCACGGGCGACGGACGGTGGAGGCAAAGCCGCTCGGCGAAACAGAAGGCGGTGGCGACGGCGAGATGGGGTCGGTCGGAGGAAG
>NC_057812.1:24746625-24751599 GCF_018294505.1 Triticum aestivum
GGGGCGGCGGGGGTGGGGACGCGGGGGCGGCGGGGTGGAGTCCGGTGAGGGTCGGGGCGGCGGCATCGTGGGTCGGGGCAGCGCGCGGGTGGATCTGGTGGCGAGGGAGAGAGGGTCGAAAGGGATCTGGCGAGGGAGAGGGAGATAGCTAGGGGGAAGCTTACTAATGGCGCACCACACCTCGGTGCACCATTAGAAATCTTTTTTTTAGATAGCAATGGCGCACCCCGCAGCGGTGCGCCATTAGAAATATTTTTTTAAGATAGCAATGGTGCACCCCGCAGCGGTGCGCCATTAGAAATCTTTTTTTAGATAGCAATGGCGCACCCCGCAGCGGTGCGCCATTAGAAATTTTTTTACTACAGTTCAAGCACAGGTTATAGTGCACCTAACCCAATCCACATCAGAACCTGCCCACTAGCCCGACTGGTCAGCACGCAGCACACACATCATGAGGTCCTGGGTTCGATTCCCAGGCTCTGCACTATTCTTTTGCATTTTAAATGCTGTTTGATATTTATTTGTGTTTAAATATGTTCAAACTTGTTTAAAACATAACAGTAATATTTTTTTTATAAAAACAGGAATATTTTTTAAAAAATATATTCAAATTTGTTACTTGAAAATATCATCGGCGGCGGCGGTGGAGCGGGGGAGGGTGCGGGGGGTGCCCGTTAGCGGTGGTGGAGCAGGGAAGGGTGCGGGGGGGCGGGTGCTCGTCGGCGGCAGTGGAAGGGGATCGAGATCGAGTGTCCTCATGAATTCAAAAAGTGCCCGTGAAATTTAAAAATATTCATGATATCAAAAAGTGCCCATGAAATACAATCGAGAAATAAAGACTACGATTTAAATACAATCGATCTTAGCTAGCTATCTGCTCAAAATCTTCTTGCCCTTCTTCTTCGCAAATGGAGTTCTTCTATGAAACGGACGTCCTTTAGGTAGGGTGGTCCTGCTTCTTCTTGTGGTGTGTGCTGCTACTTCATCGTCGTCGTCATGTTCGATCTTCGGGTCGCCGTACTTATCGAAGTCTTGCTCATTGGCTACTCCATCCATTCCGATGATCTTCCTTTTGCCTCTCCTCACGACAACACGACTGGGCTTTGACGGGTCGGTAATGCAGAAGCATTGGTCCACTTGGGAAGCCAGTACCCATGGCTCATTTTTCGCGGTGAAGTTTGTGCCCACGGTCTTGGATTTGGCTTCGGGTATAACCATGATGGTGAAATACCGGTCTTCTTTTAGGACGCTCTTGGCCCATCTGACACGGAACATTGGGACCTTCTCCCCAGCATAGCTCAGCTCCCAGATCTCCTCGATCCTTCTGTAGTATCTGTCCTTGTCGTTACCGGTGTAGGATTCCATCGTTACCCCGGAGTTCTGATAACCATGGCTCTTCATGTCCTTGTTCTCGGTGTAGAATGTGTAGCCGTTGATATCGTACGCCTCATAGGTCATCAGGTTGTGCTTGGCACCCTGTGACAAGGTGAATATGAGTTGTTCTTCCGTGGAAGAATCCTCATGTAAAGGGTACGACAGAAGCTTCTGCTTGAACCAACGCGTGAAACATGAGTTGTGCTCTTTGATTATATCTCCGTCCGTCCTCTGTTGGCCTCGGTCATTGTACGTCTTCTCAATAAAGGTTTTGTGCTCTACCACCCAAGGATTGACCACGTCTATGTGTTATAGCGCGACTAGGTTTTCTCTTTCAAAGTCGGCGAGTCGACCCTCGAAGTCGACATGCATTTCGCGGCGACCCTCACGGTGACCCCATCCAGCGAGCCTGCCAAGGTGCCTGTTGACGGGCAGACCAACGGGGTTCTCGATGCGTAGATAATTCGTGCAGTAGGAGATGCACTCTTCGGTCAGAAAGCCTCTGTCTATACTTCCCTCTGGACGTGACATGTTGCGAACGTATCCTTTGATGACACCATTCATCCTTTCGAATGGCATCATGCTGTGCAGGAACGTCGGCCTGAGTTGGATGATATCCTCCATGATATGGACCAGCAGATGCACCATAACATCGAAGAATGCGGGTGGGAAGTACATCTCAAGCTCGCATAGTATCACCATGATCTCTTCCTGTAGCCTTCTGAGTTGCCTCACGCCAATCGACTTCCAAGAGATGACGTCGAAAAAGTTGCATAGCCAAATAGCGTTTCACGGACGTGCGCGTCCATGATCCCACGGATTGCACCTGGAAGTATCTGCATCATCAGCAAGTGACAGTCGTGAGACTTCATCCCGCTGAATTTCTGCTTCGCTGGGTCTAGGTATCTGCTTATCTTCCCCGCGTAACCGTAAGGAAGCTTTACTCCTACGAGGCTGGTGAAAAACTGCTCGATCTCCTCCCGACTTAGAGTGAAGCACGCGGGAGGGTAGTCACTTCCGGTCTTCTTGCCCTTTTTGCCTTTGCGACGAGTTTCTGTGTCCTGCTTCGCCTCATCATCATCATCATCATCATCATCATCATCATCATCATCATCATCATCATCATCATTAGCGTGAAGCTCCTGCCTGATGCCCATTGATTTCAAGTCTGCCCTTGCTTTCAGCCCATCTTTGGTCCTCTCTGGCATGTTGAGCAGGGTACCAAGCAGACTCTCGCACACGTTCTTCGTGATATGCATGGCATCAAGGCTGTGAGGCACACGGTGGATCTTCCAGTACGGCAAGTCCCAGAAAACAGACCTCGTTTTCCATAACTTCAGCAGTGGCTCTGGCGCCTTTCGCTTCTTTCCTGGCTCTGGCGCCTTTTGCTTCTTTCCCGGCAGTGGGCAATCTTTCCAATTTTTCAACAGCTCGTCTATTTCCTCACCGCTCCTCGAACGCGGGCGTTTTCGGGGTTCGGTTTCACCATCGAACAGATCCTTGCGTTTCCTCCAGGGGTCATCGTCGCGAAGCCACCTTCGATGTCCCATGAACACGGTTTTCGAAGACCCGGGATCTCTATCTAGCTGGCGATACGTTGTGTCATCCATGCACCTTACGCATCCAGAAAATCCGTGGACTACCTGCCCCGCGAGATATCCGTAACCGAGATAGTCGTGCACCATCGTGAGCAGTGCGGCTCTCATAGGGAAATATTCTTTCTCTGCGGCGTCCCACGTATTGGCTGGCATTTTCCACAGCATGTCTAGCTCCTCTTTCAGCAGCCCCATATACAGATTGATGTCGTTCCCTGGTTGTTTCGGCCCTTCAATTAGCATACTCATGTGAATGTACTTCCTCTTCATGCACAACCAGGAGTAAGGTTGTACATCCACACAAACACAGGCCACATGCTATGTGTGCTTCTCTGGCTGCCAAACGGATTGACTCCATCGGTGCTCGCGCCCAGCACGATGTTCCTTGGATCCTTCCCAAATTCTGGGTATTCAAAGTTCAACGCTTGCCACTGGCTCGCATCCTTAGGGTGACTCAGCATCTTGTCTTTTTTATTTATCTCCGGATCATTTCCGTCATCTTCCCGCGTCTTCTCCTCCCTATCTGCGTGCCAACGCAGGAGCTTTGCTACCTTAGGGTCCGTGAAATACCGCTGCCGACGAGGAGTGATCGGAAAGTACCACACCGATTTTCGAGGAGCTTTCTTCCTCTTCTTGTATCGAGTTACGCCGCACATCGGACATATGGTAGACTCCGCGTGCTTGTACCGATAAATGATGCAATTGTTCATGCACACATGGTATTTCACGCGCGGTAAATCCAGAGGACACCCAATTTTCTTCGCCTCCTCGAAACTGGTCGGGCACTTGTTCCCCTTGGGAAGACGTTCGTGCCAGAATGACATGTTCTCGTCGAAGCATGGGTCGGTCATTTTGTGTTTTACCTTCATCTCCAGAGCCATGAGCGTTACTTTCAGCGGGTATCCTCGGGCCTGCATCCTTCATACAATGGAGTAACCGCGTCTATCTCCAGTTGATCCAGCTTGGCTTTCTCTCGGGCGGCAGCTCTTGCGTTATCCGTCTGCTTGAGAAGCAGCTCTTGAATATGAGGGTCCTGCACCCAGCCTCCATCGTCGTCTGCTCCGGCATCTTCATCTTCATGATCATGCCCTTGGTCTTGATCTTCCTCATCATCATGTACGACATCTTCTACATGATGACTGTGTACGGCATCACCGTCGTGATCATGTCCTGGAGATTATTCGTCTTCTCGCCCGCCCTCGCCGCGGTGGTACTTGTCTTGTTGCCCTTCCTCATTTCTTGCCCGGCCCCCATGGACGACTTCATAGTCATCTTCATCACCTTGCCACTGATAGCCATCCATGAAACCACGCAAGAGCAGGCGGTCCCGCACCTGCCCGAAATTCGGGTCCGCAATAAGGCTCTTCAGCTTGCATCTTCGACACGGACATCTTATCTTCGTCTCGTTCTTTTGAAGCATCTCGGCCTTCGCGGAGCTCAAAAACCTATTCACGATGCCTTTGGTCATCGTGCGGACCATGGTCGCCTGCGGGGTAGAGCAAAATGATATTTTAGAACCAAGAATAAAATTGGCATGACCTTCCCTAAAAATAGGACCAAAAAGAATGCATAGTGCTAAAATTCTTGCCGAAACGGAAATGAATCAACATTCCGGCAAAATATTGGCAACTATCGCATTTCAAATACCGGTACCTGCAAACACAAAAATATATGCAACACCACAAACACATGCAACACCACAAACATACATAGATCTAGCTAGGCCACAAAAAGTGCATGTGCACGTTGTTGGAGCGAGCTAGGGAGAAAAAAGTAGATCTACAACATGAAGATAGCTTTCCCCTTACTTACCTATCAAAAAAAGGTAATTTCACCACTTAATTTTGATGAATCTATGGTGGAAATGAGGTGAGGAGGAGGAGGCAGCCGAAAGCTTGGAGAAGGAGGTGGAGGGAATGAAGTGGGGAAAGTGAGTGGGTAGGTGTGGGGCTGTCCAAAATATCTTGTTGAGGTCCCAGGTTACTAATGGCGCACCACCTGCAAA
>NC_057812.1:24752038-24773324 GCF_018294505.1 Triticum aestivum
CTGGCGCACTTTACAGAGTGCGCCATTAGTAGTTTAAACTAGTAATGGCGCACTGTGAGGCGATCCGTCATTAGTAGTTTTGCAAAAAAAAGAATAAAAAAATTCAGTACTGACGCCCTCCATGTCTGGTGCGCCATTACTAGTTAGAACTAGTAATGGCACACTTCGGTAGGATGCGCCATTAGTATGTATGTAAAAATAATAAAAAAAATATCACTAGTGGTGCACCTATTTTCTGATGCGCCATTAGTGTCTTCCATACTAATGGCGCATCACCAACTGGTGCGCCATTAGTATATAGTAGTGGCGCACTACTTTCCTGATGCGCCATTAGTGTCAATCCTATCTATAGCCCTTTTCCTAGTAGTGCCAGGAGACCATTCATACGATGTGCCGACTCGAGCGAAGATGATAAGTAGCAACACAGATGTGTCTCTAGTGACGCGCAAGGATTTTGTTTGTCCCGTTGCAATGCACGGACATTTTCCTAGTATATATATAGGACCAAACTAGCTAACCTATAGCAATCTAACTAAATTTGACTCGAACTATGACTCCTGGTTCTTGACTCTCACTAAACTTATCTGGCATGCAAGTGACGACTCAATGGAAACCAGATTTTTAACTCTAAGCAAACTCAAATAGAAAAGTGTGGATTGTTTGCGACAATCTCCACTTAATTCAAACTGGACTGAACCTATCATGTCCATACACAAAGTACGACCACGTATGAAAACATGCATTGAGCATCTTGCTCTGCTATGTTTTGCCACCCAATGTGCTTGGCCTTGTCATGCATCCGGTATGCACCATACTCATATTTCACTTGCTTGCGGTAGATTCGCCCTCTATTAGTCACACACTGATACGTCTCCAACGTATTTATAAATTTTCATTGTTCCATGCTATTATATTATTTGTTTTGCATGTTTAATGGGTTTTAATATGCTCTTTTATATTATTTTTGGGACTAACCTATTAACCGAAGTCCAGTGCCAGTTTCTGTTTTTTTTGCCTATTTCAGTGTTTTGCAGAAAAGGAATATCAAACGGAATGAAACCTTCGCGATGATCTTTCTTGAAACAAACGCAATCCAGAAGACTTGGAGTTGAAGTCTGGAACTCCGCGAGGCGGCCACGAGGCAGGAGGGCGCGCCCAGGGGGGTAGGCGCGCCCCCCACCCTCATGGGCCCACGGAGCTCCACCGACGTACTTCTTTCGCCTATATATACTCTTATACCCTAAAAACATCAGGGGGGCCACGAAACCACTTTTCCACCACCACAACCTTCTGTACTCGTGAGATTCCATCTTGGGGCCTTTTCCTGCGATCTGCCGGAGGGGGAATCGATCATGGAGGGCTTCTACATCAACACCATAGCCTCTCCGATGAAGCGTGAGTAGTTTACCACAGACCTTTGGGTCCATAGTTATTAGCTAGATGGCTTCTTCTCTCTCTTTGGTTCTCAATACAAAGTTCTCCTCGATGTTCTTGGAGATCTATTCGACGTAATACTTTTTGCGGTGTGTTTGCCGAGATCCGATGAATTGTGGATTTATGATCAAGATTATCTATGAATAATATTTGGTTCTTCTCTGAATTCTTATATGCATGATTTGATATATTTGCAAGTCTCTTCGAATTATCGGTTTAGTTTGGCCTACTAGATTGATCTTTCTTGCAATGGGAGAAGTGCTTAGCTTTGGGTTCAATCTTGCGGTGTCCTTTCCCAGTGACAGTAGGGGCAGCAAGGCACATATTGTATTGTTGCCATCGAGGATAAAAAGATGGGGTTTATATCATATTGCTTGAGTTTATCCCTCTACATCATGTCATCTTGCTTAATGTGTTACTCTGTTCTTATGAACTTAATACTCTAGATGCTTGTTGGATAGCGGTCGATGTGTGGAGTAATAGTAGTAGATGCAGAATCGTTTCGGTTTTACTTGACACGGACGTGATGCCTATATTCATGATCATTGCCTAGATATTCTCATAACTATACATTTTTCTATCAATTGCTCGGCGGTAATTTGTTCACCCACCGCAATACATGCTATCTTGAGGGAAGTCACTGGTGAAACCTATGGCCCCGGGGTCTCTTTCTCATTATATTGCATCTCTTTTATTTACATCACATCTCGTTTTACTATTTTGCAATCTATACTTTTCAATCTATACAACAAAAATATCAAACATATTTATCTTACTATCTTTATTAGATCTCACTTTTGCAAGTGGCCGTGAAGGGATTGACAACCCCTTTATCACGTTGGTTGTAAGGTTCTTGATTGTTTGTGCAGGTACTAGGTGACTTGCGTGTAATCTCCTACTGGATTGATACCTTGTTTCTCAAAAACTGAGGGAAATACTTACGCTACTTTGCTGCATCATCCTTTCCTCTTCAAGAGGTAGCACACACCTACCTCTTTTTTGTATGTCAGCACAAAACTGAGGGAAATACTTACGCTACTTACGCATGCTCAAGAGGTAGCACACACCTACTCGCTTTACGATGGCTTTGCTTACCACTCTTTTTTGTATGTCGGCACAATCTATATCTATAATAATAATAATAATAATAATAATAATAATAATAATAATAATAATAATAATAATAATAATAATAATAGGAGGTGATATTTTGTTCGAAAACCTAACGGGGCAACATCCTTGCTCCTGCTTCAGATGGGCCTCGAACTCACGACCTCCCGATCCCATCTGAAGTCTGCATCCGGCAGACATGGCTTGCTTGTGCTGAAAGAGAGAGTTCATACGTATCAATAGGCAACCTCCAAAATCAACAAATAGAGGGAGATGTGATAGATACATCCACTATCAAGAATTCATTATCTTCCACTGGACCTTTAATCTTTACGAAGATTCGCCATGAGGATAAGCTTATTAGTTATCTTATCATACTCTTCATCATCATCATTCACATCATAAAAGTCATGAGTACATACATCACCATTTTTTAATCACCTAAATTCTCATCTTCATTACTGATGTGGGCATGATATTTATAAAGAGATTGAATTTTAATAGCCAAAGAGACAATACTGGTAATGGTTCCAACATTTCCTTCAGATTGAACAATATATCTAGGCTCAAAGAAGTCTTTGTAGAAATTAGGATCATCCGGTTTGATCTTACGAAAAGCAATAGTCTTATGAAGAATCTCATCGAGACTCTTGAGAGAATAATTAGGATATTGCTTCTCCAAGTCACTCCATAATGTGTAGGAAGAATTAAAGTTTTGCATACTTGTAATAATATGATTGATGGCTCTAGCATTTCGTAGTATATCAAGTTCTTTCTTAGGAGTGGGATGAAATGGATCAATGGGAGGTTCATATGGAGTTCGAATATAGTTGCTCAAGTTGAATCATCAAATATGTGAAGCATTTCATCTTTCCAAAATGTAAAGTAGTCTCCACTGATAATAGGGACTCTTGCATCTAAGACTCCACATACTTGACAAATCCATACTCTCCAAGGCGGTAAAGCGAAAGCAATGGATACCAAACCTCTGATACAAATTGAAGGATCGAAAGTATGTCTAGAGGTGGGTGAATAGACTACTAGCAAAGGCCAAAGAACAAATTTTGCAAGTTTAACATTTAGGAAGTTTTGGCAAGAGCTAGAGTAATACAATCACACCCTACACATACATATCTAGAGTATATGCGGCAGGAAGTAAGGACATGCAAGTGCAAGTAAATTAGGGAGTAGAGTTTAGGAGATTCTCAACCACAAGTTGACATGGTGAAGATTTTTGACCCATAGTTCGAATATATGGTGGTATCGTATATCTAGGTTGATGGAGGCAGTGGCGGATCTAGGACCTAGGTCGGGGGGCCTGGGCCCGGGGCGTGAAGTAGAATTGCTTCGTTAACAGCAGCATCTTGTGCATTGTAGATACACTATCCCAACACTGTAGCAGCATGTGCCCTGGTCTTGAACTAATCCTGGCTCCGCCCCTGGATGGAGGCTTCGATCCATGGAGGATCTAAGATCACAAACATCTTGGTTGCGACATTCCACGGAGGAATCGAGTCCATGAAGAGCTCGCACTTTTGAAGGGTCCAGGGAGAAGCAACATCACCTATACCAACCATGGCTTACGCCCTCACTCAGGTAGATCTTCATGAAGTAAGCGATTTCCAAGCCCTCGCAAACTTCTTGGCTTCTCCACATTGATTGGAGACTTCCAAGCACGCCTAGCCAATCTAGGAGGCACCACCCTAAAAAAGGTAATACATGGCGTTGTTGATGATGAACTCATTGCTCTTGTGCTTCAAAAAACAATCTCATCAACACTCAAACACTTTCATGTTTTGGTAGGAGAGGTTTGGGTAGAAAGCAGTGAGGTGACTAGATCTCAAAGGTTGAAAGGTTGGAGTGGAATCCCTTTGAAACCAGCACGAGGAAGTGGAGCTCTCTCTCTCTCTCTTTCTCTCTCTCTCTCTCTCTCTCTCTTTCTCTCTCTCTCTCTCTAAAATATGGATAGGAGTTGTGTTTACTTTGAGAGACACTGGTGGAGTGGGTGGCGGTATATATAGGTCTGACCAAAAATCTAACCGTCACGCACACTTTTTCACACATTTGTGAGACCGACTGAAATCACTCGGTCAGTTCGATATGTTCAAAAGGAAATAACTTTGGATCGTTCGATCACACCGACTTGGTCAGTGGCTCCGTGATGTGATGACTTCAGCACTGCGCACACTTCGGTGACATCGAGTGAAATTGTTCTGAAATTATAAAGGAGTCACAATAGGCAACAAAAGGTTGGCACAGTTGCTTCGGTGAGTATGAATGGACATCTCGGTGAGACCAATGCGATTAGTGTTTTAGCACAATGGCTATATATGTTTGATTGGTGACTTTGGTAGGATATGGTTTGGTGAGTCCAAATGGAGTATTTTTGGGTTTTTCTGCGGGAAGAGTATTTTGGGTTTGATTAGTGGGTATGTGTGAATGTGACTAAGGTATTTTGAGTTTGATCTCTAAGCACTAGGGCAATGAACTCATCTTCTCAACTTTATCCCCTTTTCATGGTATTGGGATATCTATGGACTCAATGTGATCTTTGATCACTTAAATATAAAATGGTGAGTCTTGAGGCTTGATCTAACACTTGTCCTTAGCATAGAAGTTTTCATCTTCACTTCCCCAGTTGTCCTAAAATGAACTATTCTTGAAATGTACTCAAGGAGATCAGTAGTCCAAGGATATGTATGTTACCAAAACCACCAAAGGGATTAGGTGCAGATATAGCACGTGTCGACCAGATAACCAAAGTGCTCCAACAGCGAGACATGGCATAATAGGTACTAGATCATCGATGGCGCGCATTGCTGCGCCCGTCTATTTCTACAATAGAATGTTAGGAGCTTACATAAGTATATGGACACCGAAATTTACATAAATATATGAAGCTGATAATTTATTACAACATTTTCAATGTGCTCATATGGCTTAGTCGGTATTGGTCATCGGACTTTTACTCTCTAATTGTTCCATTTCTTATTGATGTCTTCTAAACAATTGCAGCCTGCACCCAAAAGGTGATCTTGTGTAGGCAACAAGGAACTAAGAAGAAAAATTCTGCTTGACAATAAATAAGATATTACAGAACGGAAGGTTATAATAAGACAATTTTCATTGACACTGAAGTCAAGATAAAATTTTGATAAATAAGGGAAGCTATCTCAATTGGAACATTGTCTGGTACATGATGTGTGTGTCGATTTGTTTTTTTACATATCATTTGTGATGCTACTGCCAAGAAGAAAACAAACTCCACCTCACATGTGTTATATTTGCAAGAATACCCAGTCTTACAATTAAGGACATGGCCCTGTAGAGAATAAAATATGGATTTGTGCTTGACAATAAAATTGGATATTAGAGAATGGAAGGATTCTAGTAAGACAATTTTCACTAACAGTAAAGTAAACAATAAAATATTGATAAATAAGGGCAGCTATCTGAGTTGGAACATTGTCTGGTCTACATGATGCGATTATCGGGATTTTTTCCCTATCATTCGTGATGCTACTGGCATGTAGAAACAAACTGAACCTCAGATGTGTTATATTTTGTGTTTGAAAGAATATCCAGTCTTACAGTTAAGGAGAGAGCTCTGTAGGGAATGAAATGGGGAGCTAACAACGGTAAGACAAACTTTGTACTTGGTGAACCCATCTTTTGGACATAATTGAAAGATTAAGCAAGGGGTGTGTGAGAGGACATAATTTGCATACCTTGAGAAGCTGCAGTGTAGTTGCACTTAAAGTATGCCAAAAAAATTGGTTCTTGTTGGTCTTCAATTATTGTGGCACTTTATAATATATGTCAGCCTCTTAGAAAAATGAGATATTGTATATGACCACAGTAAGGCTTCACTGGTAGACTCAGAATACTGTAGGCTTGATTCAACAAAGAACTTAGTACATGCTTTGCTGTACAAACATTGACAGAGATTATGTCACCATGGAAGATACACTACACAAAAGTAACATAATCAACTTTCTGAATTACACAATGGTCATGATCACCTCAGAAGTATTTCTTTTCTGTATCTCTTTGTGCCATTTTAGTGCTAGCAACACTACTTAATTAATCAGTTTCTATATACTCCAGTACCACTATAGATTGACACATTCTTTCGGTATAGTTTATTGCAATATAAATGAACTGAGCAGGTAAATACAGAAGAAATGATGATCTTCTATAAAATAATATTGAACATCAATTATACCATAAGTTACCTAAGCACTGCCAAAACTTTAATTAGATCACCTTTAGCTTTGCTAGTAGGAATTGTAATAATTTAGCTCATGTACTTGCACACAAAGGATGTTCCATGAACCTGTATGATGAGCTAAATGCAGACAATGTAACTGCTGATGTAAAAGCTTTGTGGCGAGCGAGTCAGTTTCGTCCACGTAGTAATGCAGATTTTGCATTTCTTTTAAAAAAACACTAATAATCACTACAATATATTGTCTGACTGAATATTAGGTGGTTCTGCAGTGATTAGACAAACTCGAATCTATTTATTTGCATTCATGAACCAGCTGTAAACCACTGCGGTGTGAGTTATGAAGAGTTCATTCTATTTACTCTATAAATTTCTGTAAATATGTTTCAGATGCAGTCCAGCGACACTTGTAGTCTGTGTTGTTTTTCATTTTTGGGTGCTCTATACTCAAGTTGCTTCAAGAATATGGCTACAGCTACACAATTAACAATTCAGCAGGAGCATACATCCCAGAACCACGGCAGGCCAGATGAATATAACCACCTGCCTACCTGGCTACATGTTCTGACACTTCCCATCATTGTATGATTCTATGCACTTGGTCTTAAAGATGAGGTTTTTTGGGTACAGGGAGAATATATCAAGTGTGTGTTTACGGACATAACTACAAATTAAGCTAGCATAAACTACAATTTAATGTGCGAGCATGTAAGACATGAATAACACTTCCAGGAAATATGTATTTCTTTCTCCAATTTTTCTACCAGAAGCTATGGGTCTCTCAAACTGCCATGTTAGACAGAAAGATGTGTATACTTTGGCATGTATTGGGACTTACTTTTGTTTGATGGTGCACCTCCAGTGTTTGTGATTTAGCGTGAGCATGATAAATATTTGGCTGCATTTTCTATACTTGCACATTGTTTTGTAGTACGACAAATGGACAATCATTTGATATTCGGCCTCGTGGATTGTGGGAAGAAGCGACGGCCGTAGCCTGTAGGAGAGTGGAGGCGCGTGTTGATCAAACGTCGTGCCTGGCTCGAGGGTGTGCGATGCGGAAACGTCTTACCCTTCGAGGGGGACGTGGTACATGTTATATAGGGGATTGCGAGTCCCTGATACGCGTACAATTCTGTTGGAGATACATGACTTGAGGGAGAAGAAGTATAGGAGATAAGAAGTATAGTTACAACCGAATACAGAATTTAAACTACCCATGCGGCTATCTATCTTATCTATCTCCTCATACATATCTCGTTTGACACCCTCCCTTAATCACAACTTCATGAAGTTGAGATTATGCTTGAAATCTTCAAAACTCCTTGTAGGCAAAGCTTTTGTAAACCCATCTGCCACTTGATCACTTGAATGAATGAAACGAATGTCCAAGAGTCTATTAGCAACTCTCTCTCTAACAAAATGGAAATCTATTTCAGTGTGCTTTGTTCTAGCATGAAATACTGGGTTTGCAGACAAATAGGTAGCACCAAGATTATCACACCATAAGCATGGAGCTTGAGAGCTTTTCACACCTAACTCCTTCAAGATTGACTGTACCCAGATGATTTCTGCTGTTGCATTGGCCAAGGCCTTGTATTCTGCTTCAGTGCTCGACCCGGACACCGTGGCTTCTTTTCTGGCACACCATGATATAAGGTTGGGTCCAAAAAATGCTGCAAAGCCACCCGTGGAGCATCTGACATCCAAACATCCTGCCCAATCTGAATCAGAAAAGGCACTGACAAGAGTAGAGGGTGACTTGCTAAAGTTTAGACCAACATTCGAAGTATACTTGACATATCTGACAATGCGCTTAGCTGCAGTCAAGTGAACTGTGGTGGGTGCATGTAGGAACTGACATACTTTGTTGACAGCAAAGGAAATGTCTGGCCTGGTCAATGTTAAGTACTGAAGTGCACCTACAAGACTTTTGTATTTTGTACTATCCTCTGGACCCAAAAGTTTTCCCTCTGTAAGAGATAATTTTTCTGTAGTAGAGAGAGGAGTGGGTGTGGGTTTACAACCTTGCAAACCTGCCTTCCTTACCAAATCTGTGGCATATTTTTCCTGAGAAAGATGTAGCCCATCCTTATGGTGCTTTACCTCAATTGCTAGGAAGTAATGCAATTCTCCTAGATCCTTAAGAGCAAATTCAACACCTAAATCCTTCAAGAGTCGTGATATTGCCTCATTAGATGAGCTCGTGACAATAATATCATCAACATATATGAGAACAAACATGGAAGTGTTGAACTTGTTATAAATGAACAAGGAGGTGTTAGATTTGGAAGGAACAAACCCAAGTGTCTGCATCTTTTTACTGAGACGGGAGTACCATGCCCTTGGAGCTTGCTTTAGTCCATATAATGCTTTATCTAGCTTGCACACATAGGAAGGTGTATATTTGCTTTCAAACCCAGGAGGTTGCTTCATGTACACTTCCTCTTCCAGAACACCATGAAGAAACGCGTTCTGTACGTCTAATTGTCGAAGGCTCCATCCCCTGGAAACAGTAATAGACAGCACGAGACGAATGGTAGAAGCTTTTACAACTGGACTAAAAGTATCCTCATAGTCTATGCCATACCGTTGCTTGAAGCCTTTTGCAACTAGTCTAGCCTTATAGCGATCAATGGTTCCATCAGACTTTCTCTTAATTCTGAATACCCACTTGCAGTCAATGAGATTTTTACCTTGCTTGGGGGGAACCAAGTGCCACGTTTTATTTCTTTCAAGTGCCTTATATTCTTCTACCATTGCCTTTTTTGACTTGTCATCACTGAGAGCATCTTCAATTGTGTTGGGCTCACCTGGTTCACCTGTGGAACAAACTAGACCATATTTGGTTATGTTCTTGTAATTTTTCGGTTGAATCAAACCTTGCTGTAGTATTGTGCGGCATTTTGGTGAACCAGCAGGATCTGCAGCCACAGAGGATCCTGCAGGAGCCAGATCAGCAGCAGAACTCGAGAAAGATTCGCCCGCCACTGTCGGTTCTGGATGCACGGGATTTTCCGTGGCTGTGACCCGAGGCGATGGTGGGGGAGACGCCGCAGGGGCCGCAGACGATCCAGGGGCACCGACCGGCTCATCATGAGTGCGTGATTGTGCGGGCCCACCTGAATCAGGAGCCGACCCCGCATCCGCCTGGCGCGTGAGGCCGCGCCGCTTGTAGCAAACCGGCTGGTCTGCGAAGCGCGTGCGGTCTGGGCCACTGTCGCGCTGCCGCGTGGCGGCGGGAGACCGGTGCGGGCTGGAGGGCGCGCATCGCCCTATCGGAGGGGGCCGCACGTCATGCAGTGGGCCGCTGGAGCCCACACAACCGACTGCGCCTGGTGCGTCTGACGTGGGCATGCGGCTGGTCGTTGGCACGGATCCCAGAGGCGATTGCCTGAGCATCTGCAGCTCCGATCCCGAGGGGGATTTGTTCCCCTCGCCGCGACACATGTGATGAGGGCCATCTGGATGGATTTCGGCACCGTTTGGGTTGATTTCTTCGCCATTTTCTTCTCTGTTTCCATAGTGTGGTGCTCCTGTAACATCATTAGGTGACTCATGCGCAAGAGGGTTAGCCAACATATGATCACAACAATTATCAACACCCCCTTGATCATAACCAGAGAGACATGGAGGAAGCAAAAGAATTTCTTTTTGAAGTAGAGCACCAGCATTTGGATGAAGATCAGAAAAAGGGAATTTGGTCTCATCAAAAACCACGTCGCGTGATATATAGACTCGACCAGTGGAGATGTCAAGGCACTTTACACCTTTGTGTTGGGCGCTGTACCCAAGGAAAGCACATTGGATTGATCGAAACATGAGCTTGCGTTTGTTGTATGGGCGTAGGTTAGGCCAGCACGCACACCCAAACACACGAAGAGTGGAATAGTCAGGTTTGACATGAAGAAGGCGTTCTACTGGAGTTTCATTATTTATGACACGACTAGGGAGCATGTTGATAATGTGTACAACAGTAAGAAACGCTTCGTCCCAAAACTTTAATGGCATGGACGCATGAGCTAAAAGAGAAAGACCAACTTCAACAATGTGACGGTGTTTGCGCTCAGCTGAGCCATTCTGTTAGTGAGTGTGAGGGCATGACACATGGTGTGAGATGCCAAGGGTTTGGAAGAAGGAGTTCAACTTCTCGTATTCCCCTCCCCAGTCGGATTGGACAGCGATGATTTTGGAATCAAATTTACGCTCAACAAGTGCTTGAAAGTTTTTAAACACTTGGAAAACATCGGATCTTTTCTTAAGAAGATAGATCCATGAAAACTTGCTATAGTCATCAATAAAGCTTATGTAGTAAGTGTGCCGACCAACAGAGCTAGGGGCCGGTCCCCAAACATCAGAAAAAATCAATTGCAATGGTTGAGTAGACACACTAGTGCAAATTGGATAGGGGAGTTGATAACTTTTAGCTCGCTGACAAGAATCACAAATAGTTTCAACATTGCTCTCACCAACATACGGGAGCTTATTTTTCCTAACAAGTTTTTCCACTAAAGCAAAAGAAGCATGTCCTAAACGATCGTGCCATCGTGTTGACCAGAGTTTGACAACACCAAAAGCCTGTTTATTGAATCTTCTGTGCTCCGGAATCAACGGGTAAAGCCCTCGAACACATCTACCTCGATAGAGGATTCTCTTCGCAGCAGCAAGTTTGTCCTCATCTTGGGAGGATTCGCCGTCGTCGTTGTAGCGATACAGCAGTCTTTGGCCGTATGCCCAAGCTTACCACAGATCTGGTAGCGAGGTGCATCTGGCCGTGACCTGGTGGAGCCACCGCGACGGCCCCTGTTGTTCCCAGAAGAGGGCCGCCCGCCGCCGCGAGTGCTGGAGTTGCTGTTGTCGTGTCCCCCGCCCGAGGCCTTGCCCCTGTTGCGAGGTGATCCGCGCTAATGCGAGGAGCCGCCGCCACGGCCACGAAAAGCGGCGTTGGCCGATGACTTGAAGCCGCCCGAGGACTGGAAAAGCACCACGCGCTGGTCGAAGTTGCTCATCATGGAGAAGAGCTCGTCGAGGGAGACAGGCACGATGCGGGTGTCGAGGGCAGACACCAGGGGTTGGTAGTCCATGTCCAGCCCATGGAGGATGTAGGAGACAAGCTCGTCATCTTGCAGAGGCTTGCCGGCCGTGGCGAGTTCGTCCGCAAGGCCGCGCATGTGGGCGAAGTAGGTGGCGACGGACTGGTTCCCCTTCTGCGCGTTGATGAGGGCCGTGCGGATGTTGTTCACCCGGCTGAGAGACTGCGACGAGAACATGCCCGCCAGAGCAGCCCAGAGCGCGGGCGACATGGTGATCGCGGTCACCTGCACAAGAACCTCTTTGGACAGATTGTTGAGCAGATAACCAAGTACCTGCTGGTCCTCCTTGACCCAGATTGGGTGGAGAGGGTTGGGCGTTGAGGACTCCTTCCTGTCTTTGTCCTTGGTGACGAGGAGTCGAGCCGGCTCCGGTGTGGTGCCGTCGGCATAGCCAAAGACACCAGCACCCCGCAGCTGCGGCACGATCTGGGCGCGCCACAGAACATAGTTCGTGCGGGTGAGCTTCTCCGTGACCTGTTGGTTGAGGTTTGAGTGGGAGGAGCCGGAGGAAGACATGGCTAGGGCACTAATGGCGATGAGCTAGGCTAGATGAGATTGGAAGAGGAGGCTCTGTATACCATGTGCGATGCGGAAACGTCTTGCCCTTCGAGGGGGACGTGGTACGTGTTATATAGGGGATTGCGAGTCCCTGATACGCGTACAATTCTGTTGGAGATACATGACTTGAGGGAGAAGAAGTATAGGAGATAAGAAGTATAGTTACAACCGAATACAGAATTTAAACTACCCATGCGGCTATCTATCTTATCTATCTCCTCATACATATCTCGTTTGACAGAGGGGAGTGGTGTTGCAGAGGAGCTTATCAGGACAAGTTGCCCAGGACCCCAAGGCGGCCGATGAACTCAAAGAGAAGCAACGTCGTGGATGTGTGACTGCTCACCTTTGCGATCCCTAGACGCTGGCTTCCGCTGCCAGGCCAGTCATCTTGGAATCCCACTCGAGCAGGTCATCATGGTCGTGGCTGGCAATGCTGCGTGCTTCACTTGGATCTCGCTCGAACGCGTCAGCTGGATCCCAATAAAATCACTTTTGTCCACTTTCGTACTGCACCAGTCAACATATTATGAATCTACTTCATCGCTTGATAATCAAATATCAACTTGTTTAACTTGAATACTTTTATCCTACGCTTAGGTGCACAGTTTGGAAGTAATGATAGAAACATCAAAATAGAGCAGATGCTGCCGGTTGAACATGAGAAATTTAGAGTAGGATATATTCACATTGTAAAGTAAAGTTAGAACAATATCCTCTCTTGGATGTTACTGATGTGCCAAATCATAAATCATGGTATAGAACATGCCCTTCATCTACAAATTTCAATAGCTGGAAAAAGAAAAATAATTATAGTTCACATGAAAAAGATAAGCAGGACTTATAAGCAAGTCTTATAATTCTAGAGCACAAACCAAGTATTGTAGTCTCATTTGCTCAGTGGATTTGATAAAACTTTCCAAATCGCATTAGAAAAATATTATTGTAATTTGACCTGACAGAGAAAAGAGATCAAGAAAACGCTACACTTCTAACTGATGGAACCCTTTTTGAAAAAAAACTGATGGAACCACCGGCTTGTCACCCGTAGCCTGCACACATTAAAATCCCAAGAACAATCTCTCTCATAACGAGAAGGAGGATTTTCTTGTAGGTACATAGGCTGCCGAACCATCTGGCCGGGAGGAGTGCTAGCGGCCGGTGATTGAATTCTTAGTGGACGAACCCAAGGTGAAGAGTTGGTGCTAGCGGCTGGAATCAAACTCTGGCAGGACACGCGGACAGAGAGATGAACAGACAAAACAGTGGCCTGTCCGCCGCTGGATCGAAGTCGTCGTGGTCGCGGCCGGCAACGCCGCGTGCTTGGCTTGGATCCCGCACCTGGACAGATCGCCCGTGTCGCCCAGCATGGCTCGCGCGCTTTACCATCCTGCTCGAGCGCGTCGCGCGCTTCAGGGGCGGCTGGATTCCCCTGTCACCGATCCACCTCCTCCACCTCCTCTGTCCAGCGAGCAGCGAGCACAATGAGCAGACGATCCACATCCCCTGTCGAGCGAGAACACGGTGTTAGCTTAATGGGCTTGCATAACCGGCCCAGTTTACCACAGGGCTTGGATTCGGCCTCTGGAATAGCAGCCCATAGGACAGCTGGGCCAGTTGCGGTTATACTGTCCTTAATAAGCCGACTGTTAGAATGTGTATTATATTTACACTATGTTGTGTCATTTTGTCCTGCACTTTCCATATCGTGCCATATATCCCACACGCCGAGTGTAATACTCATCCTACCCCTATAAGCCGAGTGTAACACATGGCTTATATTGTCCAATAGGTTCTTTTTTTTCTTACTAAAGCATCCCAGGAATCAGCAACATATATATAGACGGATATATTCCAGGACATATACATACCGGCACATATTTCATATCCATTCAAGCACATATAGACATATAACAAGCACATACCTCATATCCATACAAGCACATATAGACATATAACAAGCACATACCTCATATCCATACAAGCACCTATCTCATATCCTTATATAGCAGATATCAAAATAGAGATTCATACAAGAACATATAGATGGTCCATTAAAGCAACAAGTCATCAGTAACAAGCATAAGTGATATAGAGAGTTCATGACCAACAAGCCTAGAAATAAGCATAAGTCACATAAGGAGCTCATGACCAACGAGCACCATACACTCCAAGAGCATCGGCAACACTTATCGTCCTCATAGTATCCCTACATTTCCAGAGCATCTGCAAATATTTTGTTGTTAGCATTGTAGCAAGAATTTCGTCGGATAACAATACTGGCTATGTATTATGGAAAAGAACTAACATTCGCCCCAATGTACTAACCTTGCCCATGATAACAGAAACACCACTATGATGATGAACCGATGAATATTAGCAGGTTCATCATCCCACTCAACTCGGTTTGACCTGCACCCATGCCTACTTCAACATTGCTCTTCTTTTTTAGCATGAACTTGGAGTAATCCTCTGCGTCCTCCATAGTCTTAAACCCTTTACGGCAGTTTTTCTCGGAACCGTCCACTTGTTCATGACACATGAACCATAGACTCCTGGATACCTCCCACAGTACACCACATAACACGTTTTCATCTATTAACATGGACCATAAGAAACATAAGGTAATGATTCATATACCCCAAAGCATCACAAGTTTTACTCCGACTCGACATCACCGGCTAGATTCACTACATCGACATCAAAATTATCTAGCTAGACTGCTTCAAGAATGGAGCTCTACTCCGAGTCATAGTCGATGAATCCGGTCATCGTGAAGTCAGAACAGGTGGGGATCCCCCTAGTGGAGCAGCCATCATCGTCGACACTGGCGATAGGCGGACTCAACGGCATTTCATCATCGCTCTCGTCCGGCGGCGCTTCTTTCTTGCCGAACTCGTCGAAAGATTGATGTTACTCAGCACAGACGCTGACCATCGTCTGGCAAATGACCTCGGCCTTCCGCTCATCCTTGAAGGACTCAAAGACTGCATGGCTCTCAGCGAGGAGCTATAGGTTTGCCTTAATGAGTGCGGTCAAGTAGTCCTCGTTGGTGCGCTTGGTCATGACTTGCGTCGTGCGGTCTGCCTCCTCCTAAGCCGGGGAGTCGATACTAAAGGGAGCGGCGTGTTCAGGTGGCGCCATGAACTAGAGGTCTGTGCTAACACCTAACACCTCACTAACAATTAATGTGTCACAAAGGAAATATAACCTAAGTTTCGAACAACAAAGAATAATTTCTTTTATTCGATTGGCATACCTCTCATACAGAATAGTCATATAGTTCGGGTGGACAATATTCGTTGATGAAAACCAAATAGAAAATAATAGTCCTTCGTGTCTCACACCTAACCAGTGAACTAGAAGGCTCATTTATCCGCCATGTGGGTTCACTTTCAATCCTTCAACAGAACTCATCTCTCAAGTGGTTGTATATATATGGGCCCACCCTCACCAATATTTTGACCTCCGATGATGGTCGATCCGTTGACCTCCTCCTACATTACGAAGGTTGCATAAGAGGAGGCCAAGTGAATCGATCCCCTAAGACAACAGTCATGATCCTTCCTCCGGGAACATCTCTTAAAGAGGGAGCCTCATCAGATTGGAAGTCAACACGCAAATCAAATAATGATAGTGTCCAGTGTCCCCTAAATCCCCAAACCCTATCAAACACTCAAAGACACATGCATGACTTGACACCATGCACCTTCAACTTAGAAGCTAGCTTATTCGGCATGCGCATTGACTTTCAGTCCATTGAGGGGGCTCTTTTTAACAACACTCATATCTCATGTGGTTTTATATGTGGTGGGAACTCCCTCACTAGTATTTCGACTGTCGAAGATGGTCGATTCGCCCGCCCCATCCTGCGCTACTGAGCTCTCACGGGAGGAGGCGAGATCCTTCATCGTGGAGCTAGAGCTCACCTCAGTGGGATGTGGGAGGTCGTCTGACGTCTAGTTTGGCTGGCATCGGGGTTGACGGCAATGGCCGGTGTCGAGGTGTTGGAGCCCGCGGCGGCGGCAACGGTCGGCGAGATGGAGGTGCTGGCAGCAGCACTGCTGCATATCGGTGCCGACGGCGAGCTTGGGCTGGCGCGATAGGGTTGGGGAAGAGGAGGGCGGCGAGGTGCGGCGTGGTTGAGGTGCAGTTAGGTTGTGTTGTGCGTAATAAAAGGGAGTGTGGGCGGGACGATATCCAAAGGCCATGGGCTACTCGGCTTATGAGGGAGACAATAAGGGTTTGCCATCTAAAAGAGAAATATGATACATTGTAAGGCGAGTACAACTCAGAGGGTAGTCGGCAAACAAGGCCACCGTCACGGAGCCGTCAAGTTTGGTCGACACGGACACGCATTCACGTCTTTGCCGAGTTTATTTTGCTTTCTTCGACGACGACCTCCTATATGTCATGTGTATTTGCCACTGTACTCGGCATACACCTGGCTCTCTGTTATTGACAAGTACTATATCTTTTCCCTGAGACTCAGCATATAGCCTATATGTGGAGTGCCCGAAAATTACACTCAACATATTGATGGCATACTAGGCAAAGTGTGTTTTTCCTATAGGGTGATAGATGCAAAAGTGTGCTGCTTAGGGCATCTCCAGTCGTTGGCTCCCCCAGGACGCATAAAAATCGCCTCCTGGGGGCGAGCCGGCGATACAATCGGCACTAGGGCGGTTTTGCGCCCAGTCGTCGCCCCCAGCTCGCCCCCAGGCGCCGAAATTGGCCCACTTTGCAGCCCAATTCCGGCGAATAAAGGGCCCATATGGGCGAAAATAGGCCCATATTCGGCGTGATTTCGCCGTGTCTCGGCGTTCAATTATCAACACAATTATTACTTATCACATATTTCATCACAGAAAAATCAAATACTTTAACAAAATAGTACAACAACAAATAGTTCAATACAAATTATATGCTGGTGGACTCGGCCATGCGCCCATAGTCGCCGAGTGAATCACTGGGAGCTTCATATGCAAGCATCCTCTTCGCTGTCGTGCACTTCTGGATGGAGGTGCATCCAAGAGCGCCAGTGCAATCCATCTTGCACTTGAAGTAGTTGTCGAACTCCCGGATGGAATTCACTATCCTGAGGAAGAGCTTTCGGCTCATCCGATAACGGCACCGAAATGTTTTCTCACCATGAAGTGGAGCATCAGCGAAGTAGTCGGAGTAGAGCATGCAGTAGCCTTCGAGACGATGCTGGTTCTTTGCTTTCACCCGCCCCGGCGCCGAGCCACCTCGCCGCGGCTTTTCATTGCTCGCCAGCAGCTGGGTGAGGGCGGCGAGCACCATGAGATGCTCTTCTTCCTGGACGTCGGCCGCGGCTTCCGCCTCCAGCAGCGCGGCGAGCTCTTCCTCGTCATCCGAGTCCATCGCCGAGACAGGCAAAACGCCGAACACCTTGCGCTCGGTGGGCGTGTACCCGCCGCTAAACCGCGCCTCCGCGGCCGGAAACGCCCAGCTGCTGTGGGAGGGGCTGCCGCGGCGAAGCGCTGCTATTTTCCGGCGGGGAATGGCTATCTAGCGGAGTAGGGCGGCGGCCGTCGCCGGGATATAGCTAGTGGTGGCCGAGGGCGCGGGGGGTGCGAGGCGAGTCGGGGGAAGAAAACCTTGACTTTTCCCTCTCGGTGTGGGCCAGGCGTGCTTTTCCCTAGCGCCGGAGCCCCCAACTGCTCCCCAGCGTGCTGGGTTCGGCCTGTGACCACCGGGCGGAAAAAAGGTCCGAACCGACAATTTTCGGAGTCCTGTGGGCGCGACTGGGCCATTTTTTCGACGCCGCGCTGAAAAAGTGGCCTGGGGGGGCCTGTTGGGGGCGCGGCTGGAGATGCTCTTAGATGCAGAAGTTGAAGAGCACACTGGCGGGCGGTTTGGAGTTTGACGCGTGCGATCATAATCGGCCGGCCGGGACTCGCGGGATGCAGGGATGCACCGGCCATGCCAGATTCACGGGCTACGGTGCTCACTCGAAATGGCGAGACCAATTACGGTGCTACTCCCCTCAACAACAAAACAAATGGTGCTACTCCTAGGTGGTGAGCGTAGCGGGACGATGAACTGCGCTACTTGGTTGGCGTTCTTGGCACGCAAGTCGCGAGCCGGTCCTCTATAAATGCCCAACGGACGTCCCCGCAAACAGAAAAAAACCTCCAAGCTCCAACCGACGGGAAGGACGCGAACGAAGCCGGCCGGCAGTCTCGGCGACGCCCTCCACGCCCGCCCGCCCGCCAGATCTGCGCGGCCAGCGAGCCACTCCCGGCGCGGCAATCCCGCGGCCGGCGCGCCTCTCCCGGCCAGCCCGCGGCCGGCGCTCCTCTCCGAGCCCTCGTCTCCCCTGAGGTGCCCCCCTCCTCCCTCCTCCCCCCTCCCTCCGCCATATCCCCTCTGTTCCAACCAACACCGGCGCGGCGGGGCGGGATGGAATGGAACCCTAACCCATCGCCGCCGGGGTCGACCGTGTTCTTGCTTCGTCGGTGGCGGCCGAGCGCTCGATTGCGAGACTATTTCCGATCGAGAGTTGGGGACGGGTTAGGGTAGAGCTGGCTGGGTCGCGACCCCGACGCCGCCGGACTTGCCTGCCGGCGGCCGGTCGTCGAGCTGTACGTACGCTGCTACATACGCGTATCTCGATTCTCGAGGGGCAGCCAGTTGCGTGTGGCTTCATGGCTTCATGTTCAGGCCGGGGGCGGGGGGGAGGCTCCTCCTTTTACGATTCAGTTCGGTTCTTTGATTCTTGATTGCTTCATTTGTTTTCGTTCATATCCGACGCAATTTTATTTGAGATTTGTGGTTAAGCCGATTGTTCCTGCTTAACTGCACGCTGCAGGAGAACAATGGTGGCGCCCCAGCTTGGGGCAGTGGTCAAGGCTGCCGTTCTTCGGGCCGGCAGGGGCGCATGGGTCCGGCTTCGCGTCAGGATCCGCGATCTGGCCCACTACAAGCGGGAGATCATTGTAGCAATTCGCCGAGCTATCAAGGGCCGACCGAAGCCGACGGCGGAAGATGTAGCTGTGTTCCCGGCCCCGGAGCCAGAGCCGCTGATCTTCGTCGACATGGCTGATCGGGAGCCAGCGCTGGGACCGGTTTTGAGCTGCGGCCCGCCCCCTGGCGCCAACCCGAGCCCAGACACCTTCAAGACCGACGTTGCGACGCTGCCCCCGCGAGCTCCGTCGGCCAGCGGAAAGAAGCTCAAGACCGCCGCGCTGCTGGGTATGGCAGCCGGCCTCCTGTACCTCGCTGCCCTCCTCCGCGCCAAGTGGCGGGCTGAGAGGAGGAGCAGGCGCCGCCGCGACCTCTATCTACAGGGTGGATGGCGTGTCGTCGCCAATGACGCCGGGCAACCACCGGCGCCCAACTCCCAGTAGGTCGCCGAACTCCCATGGCGCCGCCGCGCCGTCATGTGTCATATGAACTCGTTACCTGATACTCCCATGGCGCTGTAACCGTTTTCACTCCGTGAACTACCCTAGACTAGCTAGTAGAAGTGTAGAACAGAAGATCTAGAGACCGGTGCAGCTTGACTGCGTAACCAGCTTGCGTTTTGAAAAACTGGTTACTCTTTCTGCGATATTTGTTGGTTCGATTGCAGCGGCAGCTGCCTATTCTTTACCTTAGTATGATGATTAGTAAGCAATTTTGACTATGTTTCCTGCTCATTCGAAGCATCAGCTGTCTTTCTTTTAATTCTCAATTTTTGCAGTTTTTCCATTATTTTGAAACAATCAACAACCTCAAAGCGCAAACTGCCTTTGCAGTTTGCATGTAGCGCTTCACATCAGACATTGATTAACTAGAACTAGGAAACATGCAACGGGAGAGAAAAAAATGTCTGTAGCCGCACGGGAAAATAACATGTTTGGGATCCTTGTACCCACCAACATGCATGTTTCTGGAAATACTTTTTTTTTCTGGCAGTAAATGTTTGTCGAGCTCCCAGTGTCACGTGCTCGGCAATCATTTCCGCACACACATATTTTCCTAGCAGTTAATGTTTGCTGAGCTCCCTTTGTCCGGCACTCGGCATAGTTGCTTAGGCTGGTTGTATTGGGGAGTATCATATATTAGAATCATGCATATGATACTAGTGTATGATACTATCTCGCTAATGCATAGTATCATATATTAGTACTATAATATAGTATTTTATTTATTGTCATGTGTGACACAAAGTAGCACAGCATCTATTATAATACGATATCATATATGATACTTCACCCTCTTTTTTCTTCATGACACCTCATCAAAATTACCTAGTTGGCATGTATGATACTAGCTATGATACTAATATTACGACCAGCCTTAGGTCTACTTAGATCTTGCCACGTGTCCTGCATTGCCGAGTGTCTCAGTTCTCGGGATAGAGCTGGCGTTGCTAGCGCGCGGTGCCTAGGTTCCGCCTCTGCGGAGATCTACACTCGGCAAAGTCTGACATCGCCAACTGCACAAATCGGCAAAAGGTAATAGCATAACACTCTCATCGCCAACTGCGGATTATGTTCTAAGTCCCTACAATTTACAAACAACACATCACATATATATAGTTAGACATCTATATAGAGAACAGAAGGTACACATATAGAAGGAGGACGAGTATGCACACATCACGATGATCCTGGAGGAGGAGGACGACGACGAGGGATGCGTGGCATGTTCGCGAGCATTTCCCAAAACACCTACAGGAGGAGGATGAGGGTTGACAAATAAACATTGTTCCAAGTTGATCAATCAGTTAATATGGATTGTCGTCAATATGGAAAGTACTAACCTGGAACTCGGGCACGAGCTTCTCTCTTTCCTCCTTTTTGACCATCATTGCTTCTTTCGTTCAGCCGTGAGCTTATCTCTAGCCGCACCA
>NC_057812.1:24773621-24774892 GCF_018294505.1 Triticum aestivum
AGGGTTTATAGATGAGATGTTGTTGGTGAAGATGTTGATGTAGATGGGTCTACCATGATGGGAGGAGCGTTGGTGATGACGATGGCTTCGATTGCCACCTCTCAGAGGAAATTATCTCCGGCGAAATTGCTCCACCAAAGACCAAAAGTGCTCTTGCCCTGGTCCCACCTCGAGACGGCGGTGGCTCATCTCAAATTCTTCTCTTATTTTTTTCCTAGGGCAAATGGCTTCATATACGGGGAAATGATCGAAAATGCTCTGTGAGCCCCACAAGCCACTAGGCGCTCCCCCCCTACTTGTGGACCCATAGAGGGTCTTCTCTGATACTTCTTTCTTTTGGTACTAGGGCAAATGGCTTCATATACAGGAAAATGGTCGGCAATGGGACTCTGTGGGCCCCACAAGCCACTAGGCGCGGCCCCTGCTTGTGGACCAACATAGGGTCTTCTCTGATACTTCTTTCTTTCAGTATATTTTATATATTCCAAAATAAATCGCCATAGATTTTCACGTCATTTTGAGTTTGAGAGAATTTCTATCCTTGATGTAGCTTTTTCCGGTCAGAATTCCAGCTGCCGATAATCTCCCTCTTTTGCTGAACCTTGCATTTTAAGAAGAAAATACATTAGAATTGCATCATAATATGTAATATAACTTCAAAACAGTATAAATAAAAGTAAAAAAAACATGAAGCAAAATGGACATATCAATGCTTGTCTTCATCTCTGAAACCTTGACATTTTTGTGAAGCAAACAAATGGAGAGGGAGATGCTCACCGAAGATTGGAGCATGGTGCGTCGTTGATCGCCTACGTCTTCATCGCTGTCACTTGCCTTCATCTCCGAAAGCTTGACATTTTGGTTAAATAAATGAATCGCAACAAAGTTGGCCATGGGAGCAAGACGGGAGGTCTAGATGTATGGCAATAAGAGGGGGAGGTCTAGAAGAATACCTCAGCATAAAAAAATGGCCGAAATCGTCGGTAAAGCGGGGTCCATCAATGGCGGCGGCCGCGGCGAGAAGGAAAGGAGATCAAGAGAGAGAGAGTCGAGTCATTTTTTAGGGGTAAGAGAGAGTGTCGAGTGGGGAGACGAGCCTATGCCCCCCTAGGGTTTACCCGGATGGTTTTACTAATATAATTAAAGACCTTAAAACAATAAAAGGACTCAAACTAATTAATAAAAGAGGTTAAAACGATAAAAAAGAAAGAAAATAATAAAAACTCAAAATTATAATAGATTCAAAATAATAAAAGACTTCAAAACAATAA
>NC_057812.1:24775458-24789676 GCF_018294505.1 Triticum aestivum
ACTCAAAATAAAAAAAAATAAAGATGCAAAATTATAAAGATTCAAGATAATAAATAAAAGACTCAAAACTACAAAAGACTGAAATTAGTGGGATATTATAAATTCATACGCCAACATTAAACAAATTATCTATGATGTAGGCAGAAATACAATGCCAACATTAGCTTTTGCCTGGTCGGTACAGATTGGCCCACAAAGCGCTTTAGGAAAAAGCAACGCCAGTACTAACTCTGTAAAAGTGACGTACCTAATATGTCAATGCCACCACTATTTGAAAAAAAATAGTGCTAATGTTGGTAGGAAATGGTGCGCCACCAATAAAAGTTGTGGCTAGCCATTTCTTCACTAGTGGATCGAAGGACGCTAAAAGAGCATCTCCAGGGCCTACAAGGATACCCAGGTGTGAGCATAAAACGCTAAGTACCTAGATCTCTCCGGCTTGATTGTAAGCTTGGGGAGATCCTAGCCTACTTTGTATCTTTACTTTTACGCATTTATTTTCAACAAGCCGAGATTAGCTCGTAGATTTTATTTCAATAAGGTTGAACTATCATTTTCCTCTTTGAGCAAGGAATTATTTTTTCCAATGAGTATTCAGATGTATTGATGTGTGGTACCATTATCACTTCGAGAGAACGTACAGGATGACAATCATGATCTAAGTAGTAGGACATAATCTCTATGCGATGATCATAAGTATTTCACATTGCTATTGCAGAATTCTTAATGGAGATGAATAACTTTATATGCTAGTTCATTAATGGTTCAACTGATAAAGATGCAAGTAATCTGACAAAAGCATTGGACGTTTAATGATTATACCTCTTGTATCCCCAAGGATATGATCCATGTTAACATACTAAAGCCTCTCTGTGGCTCATTCTCCATGATCCTGGATACCTGCACAGATGAAGAACGAGAATGAGAGAAGAGACAACTACGAAACAATTTTATCCTGCACATACGGGACATTAATTCAAAATACTTCTATTGATCCCTACAACAAACACATCGTGTTGAAAGGCCATTGCCTCAGCGCATGACCTTGTTGAACTACTCACACATGGACATCAGAATACACGAAGAACTCATTGAAGAATACATCATGAAGATAGATAGATAGATAATATGTCTTACAATGAATCATGTTTGTGATACACGATTACAAGTATGACTATATTGCTGAGAACTAGGGTAATGATGAAGGTCATTGCTATGGATATGGGAAATGGCAGCGGCTAGGGTTGGTGGAGATGGCTATGGTGAAGATGACGATGACTAGCTTGTTATGTGATGTTTTCTTGCTCATTTGGCATCAACCCCTTTATAAAGGTTGCTCAGGTGGACGAGCTGCCTCGGTTGCCATGTACAACCGTCCATACGAGCGGGTGTGGTCGTATGTGTTGGGGAACATAGTAATTTCAAAATTTTCCTATGCACACACAAGATCATGGTGATGCATAGCAACAAGGGGGGAGAGTGTGTCCATGTACCCTCGTAGACCGAAAACGGAAACGTTACCACAACGCGGTTGATGTAGTCGTACGTCTTCACGATCCGACCGGTCCAAGTACCGAACGCACGGCACCTCCGAGTTCAGCACACATTCAGCTCGATGACGTCCCGCGAACTCCGATCCAGCAGAGCTTCACCGGAGAGTTCCGTCAGCACGACAACGTGATGACGGTGATGATGTTGCTACCGACGCAGGGCTTCACCTAAGCACCGCTACGATATGACCGAGGTGGAATATGGTGGAGGGGGCACCGCACACGGCTGTGAGAGATCAACAGATCAACTTGTGTGTTTTGGGGTGCCCCCTGCCCCCGTATATAAAGGAGCAAGAGAGGAGGAGGCCGACCCTAGGAGGGGCGTGCCAAGGGAGTAGGATTCCTACTCCTAGTAGGAGTAGGTTTCCTCCTTTCCTAGTCCAACTAGGAGAAGGGGGGAAAGGAGGGGAGTGGAGAAGGAAGGGAGAGGGGGGCCGCGCCTCAAACCCCTTGTCCAATTTGGACTGGGCTTGGGAGGGGCGCGCGCCACCTCCTGGCTGCTGCCTCTCCTTACCACTAAGGCCCATTAAGGCCCAATACTACTTCTCCGTATTCCCGTAACTCTCCGGTACTCCGAAAAATACCCGAATCACTCGGAACCTTTCCAATGTCCGAATATAGTCATCCAATATATCGATCTCTATGTCTCGACCATTTCGAGACTCCTCGTCATGTCCCCGATCTCATCCGGGACTCCGGACTACCTTTGTTACATCAAATCACATAACTCATAATACAAATCGTCACCGAAACTTTAAGCGTGCGGACCCTACGGGTTTGAGAACAATGTAGACATGACCGAGACATGTCTCCGGTCAATAACCAATAGCGGAACCTGGATGCTCATATTGGCTCCTACATATTCTACGAAGATCTTTATCGGTCAAACCGCATAACAACATACGTTGTTCCCTTTGGCATCGGTATGTTACTTGCCTGAGATTCGATCGTCGGTATCTCTATACCTAGTTCAATCTCGTTACCAGCAAGTCTCTTTACTCATTCCGTAATACATCATCCCGCAACTAACTCATTAGTTGCAATGCTTGCAAGGCTTATAGTGATGTGCATTACCGAGTGGGCCTAGAGATACCTCTCCGACAATCGGAGTGACAAATCCTAATCTCGAAATACGCCAACCCAACAAGTACCTTTGGAGACACCTGTAGAGCACCTTTATAATCACCCAGTTACGTTGTGATGTTTGGTGGCACACAAATTGTTCCTCCGGTAAACGGGAGTTGCATAATCTCATAGTCATAGGAACATGTATAAGTCATGAAGAAAGCAATAGCAACAAACTAAACGATCAAGTGCTAAGATAACGAATGGGTCAAGTCAATCACATCATTCTCCTAATGATGTGATCCTGTTAATCAAATGACAACTCATGTCTACGGTTAGGAAACATAACCATCTTTGATCAACGAGCTAGTCAAGTAGAGGCATACTAGTGACACTCTATTTGTCTATGTATTCACACATGTATTATGTTTCCGGTTAATACAATTATAGCATGAATAATAAACATTTATCATGATATAAGGAAATAAATAATAACTTTATTATTGCCTCTAGGGCATATTTCCTTCAGTCCCCCACTTGCACTAGAGTCAATAATCTAGTTCACATCGCCATGTGATTTAACATCAATAGTTCATATCATCATGTGACCAACACCCAAAGGGTTTACTAGAGTCAATAATCTAGTTCACATCGTTATGTGATTAATACCCAAAGAGTACTCAAGGTGTGATCATGTTTTGCTTGTGAGGGAAGTTTAGTCAACGGGTCTGCCATATTCTGATCTGTATGTATTTTGCAAATTTCTATGACAACAATGCTCTGCATGGAGCTACTCTAGCTAATTGCTCCCACTTTCAATATGTATCCAGATTGAGACTTTGAGTCATCTGGATCAGTGTCAAAACTTGCATCGACGTAACCCTTTACGACGAACCTTTTGTCACCTCCATAATCGAGAAACATATCCTTATTCTACTAAGGATAATTTTGACCAATGTCCAGTGATCTACTCCTAGATCACTATTGTACTCCCTTGCCAAACTCAGGGCAGGGTATACAATAGGTCTGGTACACAGCATGGCATACTTTATAGAACCTATGGCTGAGACACAGGGAATGACTTTCATTCTCTCTCTATCTTCTGTCGTCGTCGGTTTTTGATCTTACTCAACTTCACACCTTGTAACACAGGCAAGAACTCCTTCTTTGACTATTCCATTTTGAACTACTTCAAAATCTTGTCAAGGTATGTACTCATTGAAAAACTTATCAATCATCTTGATCTATCTCTATAAATCTTGATGCTCAATATGTAAGCAGTTTCACCGAGGTCTTTCTTTGAAAAACTCCTTTCAAACATTCCTTTATGCTTTGCAGAATAATTCTATATTATCTCCGATCAACAATATGTCATTTACATATACTTATCAGAAATATTGTAGTGCTCCCACTCACTTTCTTGTAAATACAGGCTTCACCGCAAGTCTGTATAAAACTATATGCTTTGATCAACTTATCAAAGCGTATATTCCAACTCCGAGATGCTTGCACCAGTCCATAGATGGATCGCTGGAGCTTGCATATTTTGTTAGTACCTTTAGGATTGACAAAACCTTCTGGTTGCATCATATACAACTCTTATTTAATAAATCCATTAAGGAATGCAGTTTTGTTTATCCATTTGCCAGATTTCATAAAATGTGGCAATTGCTAACATGATTCGGACAGACTTAAGCATAGATACGAGTGAGAAACTCTCATCGTAGTCAACACCTTGAACTTGTCGAAAACCTTTTTGCGACAATTCTAGCTTTGTAGATAGTAACACTACTATCAGTGTCTGTCTTCCTCTTGAAGATCCATTTAATCTCAATGGCTCGCCGATTATTGGGCAAGTCAATCAAAGTCCATACTTTGTTCTCATACATGGATCTCATCTCAGATTTCATGGCCTCAGGCCATTTCGCAGAATCTGGGCTCATCATCGCTTCCTCATAGTTCGTAGGCTCGTCATGGTCAAGTAACATGACCTCCAGAACAGGATTACCGTACCACTCTGGTGCGGATCTCACTCTGGTTTACCTACTATGTTTCGGTAGTAACTTGATCTAAAGTTACATGATCTTCATCATTAGCTTCCTCACTAATTGGTGTAGTAGTCACAGGAACAGATTTCTGTGATGAACAATTTTACGATAAGGGAGCAGGTACAGTTACCTCATCAAGTTCTACTTTCCTCCCACTCACTTCTTTCGAGAGAAACTCCTTCTCTATAAAGGATCTATTCTCAGCAATGAATATCTTGCCTTCGGATCTGTGATAGAAGGTGTACCCAACATTTTCTTTTGGGTATCCTATGAAGACGCACTTCTCCGATTTGGGTTTGAGCTTATCAGGTAGAAAATTTTTCACATAAGCATTGCAACCTCAAACTTTAAGAAACGACAGCTTAGGTTTCTTGCCAAACCATAGTTCATACGGTGTCGTCTCAACGGATTTAGATGGTGCCCTATTTAACGTGAATGTAGTTGTCTCTAATGCATAACCCCAAAACGATAGTGGTAGATCGGTAAGAGACATCATAGATCGCACCATATCTAATAAAGTACGGTTACGACGTTCAGACACACCATTACACTGTGGTGAACCAGGTGGCGTGAGTAGTGAAACTATTTCACATTGTTTTAACTGAAGGCAAAAATCGTAACTCAAACATTTTACTTCTGCGATCATATCATACAAACTTTTATTTTTGTTACGACGATTTTCCACTTCACTCTGAAATTCTTTGAACTTTTCAAATGTTTCAGACTTGTGTTTCATCAAGTAGATATACTCATATCTGCTCAAATCATCTATGAAGATCAGAAAATAATGATACCTGCCGCGAGCCTCAAAATTCATCGGACCACATACATTAGTATGTATGATTTCCAACAAATCTGTTGCTCGCTCCATTATTCCTGAGAATGGAGTCTTAGTCATCTTTGCCCATGAGGCATGGTTCGCAAGCATCAACTGATTCATAATCAAGTGATTCCAAAAGCCCATCAGCATGGATTTTCTTCATGTGCTTTACACCAATATGACCTAAACGGCAGTGCCAGAAATAAGTTGCACCATCATTATTAACTTTGCATCTTTTGGCTTCAATATTATGAAAATGTGTATCACCACGATCGAGATCCAACAAACCATTTTCGTTGGGTGTATGACCATAGAAGGTTTTATTCATGTAAACAGAACAACAATTATTCTCTAACTTACATGAATAACCATATTGCAATAAACACGATCCAATCATATTTATGCTCAACGCAAACACGAAATAAGATTTATTTTAGGTTTAACACTAATCCCGAAAGTATAGGGGGTGTGCGATGATGATCATATCAATCTTGGAACCATTTCCAATACACATCGTTACTTCACCCTTAACTAGTCTCTGTTCATTCTGCAACTCCCGTTTCGAGTTACTATTCTTAGCAACTGAACTAGTATAAAATAATGAGGGGTTGCTATAAACATTAGTAAAGTAGACATCAATAACATGTATATCAAATATACCTATGTTCACTTTGCTATCCTTCTTATCCGCCAATTACTTGGGGTAGTTCCGCTTCCAATGACCAGTCCCTTTGCAGTAGAAGCACTCAGTTTCAGGCTTAGGTCCAGACTTGGGTTTTTTCACTTGAGCAGCAACTTGTTTGCTGTTCTTCTTGAAGTTCCCCTTTCTTCCTTTTGTCCCTTTACTTGAAACTAGTGGTTTTATTTACCATCAACACCTGATGCTTTTCTTGATTTCTACCTTCATCGATTCCAGCATCGCGAAGAGCTTGGGAATCGTTTCCGTTATCCCTTGCATATTATAGTTCATCACGAAGTTCTACTAACTTGGTGATGGTGAATAGAGAATTCTGTCAATCACTATTTTATTTGGAAGATTAACTCCCACTTGATTCAAGCGATTGTAGTACCCAGACAATCTGAGCACATGCTCACTGCTTGAGCTATTCTCCTCCATCTTTTAGCTATAGAACTTGTTGGAGACTTCATATCTCTCAACTCGGGTATTTACTTGAAATATTAACTTCAACTACTGGAACATCTCATTTGGTCCATGACATTCAAAACATCTTTGAAGTCCCGATTCTAAGGCATTTAAGCATGGTGCGCTAAACTATCAAGTAGTCATCATATTAAGCTAGCCAAACATTCATAACATCTGCATCTGCTCGTGCAATAGGTTTGTCACCAAGCGGTGCATCAAGAACATAATTCTTCTGTGCAGCAATGAGGATAAACCTTAGATCACGGATCCAACCTGCATCCTGGCTACTAACATCTTTCAACTTAGTTTTCTCTAGGAACATATCAAAAATAAAACAGGGGAGCTAAACGCGAGCTTTTGATCTACAACATAGATATGCTAATACTACCAGGACTAAGTTCATGATAAATTTAAGTTCAATTAATCATATTACTTAAGAACTCCCACTTAGATAGACATCCCTCTAATCCTCTAAGTGATCGTGTGATCCGTATCAACTAAACCATGTCCGATCATCACGTGAGATGGAGTAGTTTCATTGGTGAACATCACTATGTTGATCATATCTACTATATGACTCACGCTCGACCTTTCGATCTCCGTGTTCCGAGGCCATATCTGTTATATGCTAGGCTCGTCAAGTTTAACCTGAGTATTCGGCGTGTGCAACTGTTTTGCACCCGTTGTATTTGAACGTAGAGCCTATCACACCCGATCATCACGTGGTGTCTCAACACGAAGAACTTTCGCAACGGTGCATACTCAGGGAGAACACCTATACCTTGATAATTAGTGATAGATCATCTTATAAAGCTACCGTCGAACTAAGCAAAATAAGATGTATAAAAGATAAACATCACATGTAATCAAAATATGTGACATGATATGGCCATCATCATCTTGTGCCTTTGATCTCCATCTCCAAAGCATCGTCATGATTTCCATCGTCATCGGCATGACACCATGATCTCCATCATCTTGAACTATATCAATGTGTCGTGACATGGTCATCTTGCCAACTATTTGTAACGCCCCGGATATAACTTTCCCAATTTGTACTCCAACTCTTGCCGTTTCCGACATTAAGTTATTTTATTTTCTCAGGTTCGGGTTTTTGTCTCCGTGTGTTGTTATCGTTGTCATGCATCTCATATCATGTCATCATGTGCATTGCGCCCTGTAGGGGGTGATCGGGACCATGTCGCTTGTTGGGTTATCTTTCATTTTGGCGCCATAGTCGGGCCATGAGTTTTGGATGATGTATGTTATTTATGTACCTGATTGACGTGGCGAGTGTAAGCCAACTATGTTATCCCTTTTCTTTATCTATATTACATGGGATGTTTGTGATGATTACCTGACTTGCGACATATGCCTTCAATGCGATTATGCCTCTAAGTCGTGCCTCGACACGTGGGAGATATAGTCGCATCGAGGGTGTTACAAGTTGGTAATCAGAGCCTTCCCCGACCTTAGGAGCCCCATTGCTTGATCGTTTTTAGCGGCCGAGTTGTGTCTAGAAAAATGTTTTGAGTCATTTAGGAATTATATATTGGAGAGTTTAGGAATTATTTTTACTTCCCAGTCTCCTCATCGCTCTGGTAAGGCATCCTGACGTAGAGTTTTGACTCTTCTCTTCTCAAATTTCACTAAAAAAATTTTAGGATCATGCGGGTATCTTGGAATCGTTCCGATGGTTTTATGATGAGAACATTGTCTTGGTGCCTCCTGTCAGGGGTTTAGTGGAAGTGTCCCGGGGAGTTGAGCTCTAAGGTGTTGTCATCATAATTTTAGCGTTGCAATTCTGGAATACCTGAGTTTAGTACGCCGACATCGAAAATCTCTTTTATGCAGTTCGTTGGTGAGATAACCTCGACGCCACCCAGTACTGGGGCGGGAGTTCGGGAGTATCACCATAACTTGTATAATGGATGCTTTTCAAAGGTCGAGGTAGATGGTTTCCGAAGGTTTCTTGGTTATGTGTTGAAGGATGGATACAACTGGATGTAGGATTTGCTAGAATTGGGTGAGATATTATGCTTCCCCTGTATCCCCAACATCTGATTGCATAACCGGAAAGGTTCGGGAGTTTCATAGGTGGGAATTCTCGTAGCTCTAGTTCTTCTTCCACGGATATTGGTTTGAGATTGGGATTTCTTACCGATTATTCGTTCTTGATCGGTATCTTGTTGATTTATTTATCTACCTTCATTCAACGCGGCTCCGCAATTTATGGATATGTACCACTTCAAGAGAAGTGCATTCGTTCATTTTGTTCGGGTGTGAAGACTTTATGTTGCAATTTTCATTCCGTTGGTTTCAGCTTCATTTATCTGTCTATGTGCTAACGGTGGTCAACCTCTTCAGGATGGCTCCTGCTAAGAGCACCAGTCAGAACCAGAATCAAGATCCGCCACCACCTCCACCTCCTCCGGAGGCATGGCAAGCTGTGATGGCCGCAACCAATGCAAACACACAGTTGATCATGCAAATTCTCCAAGAGCGCAATCAAGGTAGCTAAGGGAATCAAGGCAACAATCAGAATCATTTTTCTACACTGAACCAGTTCCTTGCTAATGGGCCAAAGACGTTCAGCAATTGTGTTGAGGCATCTGATGCTGACGATTGGCTTGTGGATCTGTGTAAGCATTTTGAGTGCAGCAACGTCAGGCCTGAAGATTTCGTCAAGTTCGCTTCCTTCCAACTCAAAGATCGAGCTGCAGAATGGTTCCAGCAGTACAAGGATTCCAGGGGTGGACTTCCGATCACTTGGGATGATTTCCGTCAAGATTTCCGAGCTCATCACATCCCTCAAAGTGTGATTGAAAGTAAGCGTGAGGAATTCCGCAACTTGAAGCAAGGCTCTTTGTCTGTCCATGACTACAACAAGTTGTTCCAGAAGCTCGCCTGCTTTGCCAAGCAGGACGTACCTGATGAGAAGAGCATGATATACCAGTTCAGGGGTGGTCTCAGAGAAGAAATTCAGCTTGCTCTTGTCCTCTTCGAGCCGTTGAGATACGATGAGTTCTACAACATGGCACTGAAACAAGAGGCTGCTCAGTTGAGGTGTGATGCTTCCAAGAAGCGAGTCAGACATGCTACTCCTTCTTCCTCTACTCAAGTGGCCAAGCAGCAGAAGTATTGCCTTCCTCCTCCTCCATTCCGTCTGCCGTATCAGCAGAAGAGCAAAGGTGGCAGTGGTTCTTCCCACCCACCCAACCCTGGCTTTCAGAACAAGACTTCGTCTCAACCTCCAAGATCGAGTGCTCCGTACCACCGTCCGCTTTCAGAGGTCACGTGCAACAAGTGCCAAGAAAAGGGTCACTATGCCAACAAGTGTTTCAACCAGAGGCGTCTTCCTCCTCCTCCTCCTGTCAGATCAGCAAGTACAGCTGTGGTCAAGCATAACCCCAAGCACGCCAAGGTCAATTTGATGAATGCAGCTCAGGCAGAGGACTCATCAGATGTGATATGGGTAACCTTCCTATTAATGATATTCCTGCAAAAGTTCCTTTTGACACTGGTGCATTGCATTGCTTCATTTCTAAACCTTTTGCATCAAAGTATGAGTGCGATTATTAGTATCTTCAAAGTTCCCTGCAAATCGTGTCACCGGGCAAGCAGATGACAGCTAATATCTGCATTCCGGATGTTACTATCACTTTGGGTGACTACAAGTTTCTAGCTTCTCCTATTGTTCTGGGCGACTCGGATATTGATCTTATTCTCGGAATGGATTGGCTTTCTAAGCACAAGGCGCATCTTGATTGTGCTGCAAGGCAGATTCAATTGAGTCATTCATCTGAGGATGTAATTGTCTTTGCCGCTCGTGATGATACCATCCGTTTGTTTTCTCTCAATGAGAAGGGTGAACTGGATGCCATCTCGCAAATTCCAGTCATTTGCGAATATCAAGATGTCTTTCCAGAAGAGCTCCCAGGAATGCCTCCGCACCGGACAGTTGAATTCGTCATTGATCTTGAGCCTGGCACGGAACCTGTGTGCAAACGTCCTTACAAGCTCGGACCTGAAGAGTTGAAGGAGCTGAAGAAGCAACTCGATGAGCAAGAGAGAATGGGTCTCATCCGGCCTAGTTCTTCTCCATGGGGTTGTGGTGTTCTTTTTGTGAAGAAGAAGGATGGATCGGACCGACTTTGTGTTGATTACCGTCCATTGAACAAGAAGACCATCAAGAACAAATACCCACTTCCCAACATCAATGAGCTGTTCGAACAACTTAAAGGTGCTCAAGTATTCTCCAAGCTTGATCTCCGTATGGGTTATCATCAGATTCGAATCCGTGAGAAAGATATTCCCAAGACGGCTTTCAGGACTAGCTTTGGTTCATATGAATACACTGTCATGTCTTTTGGCCTCGTCAACGCTCCTCTGACTTTCTCTCGCATGATGAACTTCATCTTCAACACCTACACCAATGACTTTGTTTTGGTCTATCTCGACGACATTCTGGTTTTCTCGAAGAACAAGGAAGATCATGCCAAGCACTTTAGTTTGGTTCTCGATAAGCTCAGGGAACATCAGTTCTACGCCAAGTTCTCCAAGTGTGAATTTTGGCTCGATGAGGTTCTTTATCTTGGTCATATCATCTCTGCCAAGGGCATTGCCATGAATCCTGAGAAGGTGTCTGCAATTGTAAATTGGGAACCTCCTCAGAACTTGAAGCAACTCCGCAGTTTCCTCTGTCTCACAAGCTATTGCCGAAGATTCGTTGAAAACTTTTCTAAGATCGCGAAGCCTCTCTCAAATCTTCTTCAGAAGCACGTCAAGTACGTTTGGTTTCCGGAGTGTGATATTGCTTTCAACACTTTGAAAGAGAAATTGATCACTGCTCCAGTTCTGACTCCGCCTGATGAATCCAAGCCGTACGAGGTCTTTTGTGATGCCTCTCTCCAAGATCTTGGCGCAGTGTTGATGCAAGAGAAGAAAGTTGTTGCTTATACCTCTCGGCAGTTAAAGGCTAATGAGAAGAACTACCCCACTCATGATCTCGAGTTGGCGGCAGTTGTGCATGCTCTGTTGACTTGGAGGCATCTTCTATTGGGAAGAAAAGTGGACATTTTCACTAATCACAAGAGTCTCAAGTACATCTTCACTCAGCCTAATCTCAACCTCAGGCAAACTCGATGGGTCGAAATGATTCAAGAGTATAATCCGAGTATTGAGTATACTCCAGGCAAGGCCAATGTGATTGCTGACGCATTGAGCAGAAAGGCTTATTGCAACAGTCTGATTCTTAAGCCTTATCAACCCGAGCTTTGTGAAGCTTTCCGTAAACTTAATCTGCAAGTTGTTCCTCAAGGTTTCCTCGCCAACCTTCAAGTCTCTCCTACCTTGGAAGACCAGATTCGCCAAGCCCAGCTTCTTGATGCTATGGTGAAAAAGGTGAAGATTGGGATTGCCAAGAGCCAACCCAAGTACAAGTGCTACCGCCTTGATGACAAGGATACTCTCTTCTTCGAGGATCGAATTGTTGTGCCCAAAGGTGAACTTCGTAAAGTGATCATGAACGAGGCTCACAATTCTCTCCTCTCCATCCACCCTGGGAGTACGAAGATGTATCAGGACCTCAAGCAAGCTTATTGGTGGACTCGAATGAAGCGCGAGATCGCTCAATTCGTGAATGAATGTGATGTCTGCAGAAGAGTGAAGGCAGAAAACCAAAGGCTAGCAGGTCTCCTCCAACCTCTTGCCATTCCAGAATGGAAGTTTAACCACATTGAAATGGACTTCGTGACTGGGTTTCCAAAGTCCAAGCGTGGCAATGATGCTATATTCGTTGTCATCGACAAGCTCACCAAAGTGGCTCACTTTCTGCCTATCAAAGAGTCGATCACTGCAGCTCAATTGGCGGAACTCTATACCTCTCGAATTGTCTCTCTGCATGGTATCCCTCAAGTGATATCTTCAGACCATGGCAGCATCTTTACCTCCAAGTTTTGGGATTCTTTTCAAAAGGCCATGGGCACGAACATCCTCTTCAGCACTGCTTTCCATCCACAAACAAGCGGTCAAGTCGAGCGTGTCAACCAGATTCTTGAAGATATGCTTAGGGCTTGTGTGATCTTCTTCGGCATGAAGTGGGAGGATTGTCTTCCTTATGCTGAATTCTCCTACAACAACAGTTTTCAAGCAAGTTCGGGCAAGGCCCCATTTGAAATTCTGTATGGCAGGAAGTGCCGTACCCCTCTCAACTGGTCTAAAACCGGTGAACGTCAGCTTTTGGGCAATGACTTAATCACAGAGGCAGAAGAAATGTGCAAAGTCATTCGTGATAACCTCAAAGCAGCCCAATCCCGCCAGAAGAGCTACTATGATAGTAAGCACCGTGATTTGGCTTTCGAGATCGGAGATCATGTTTACCTCCGCGTCTCCCCTATGAAAGGTACTCGTCGCTTCGGTATTAAAGGAAGCTTTCCCCTAGATACGTGGGACCTTTCAAGATTGTCAGCAAGAGAGGCGACCTCGCCTATCAACTCTTGCTTCCTTCAAACTTTGCAAATGTTCATGATGTGTTCCATGTCTCTCAGCTTCAGAACTGCTTCAAGACTCCTGACCGCACAATCAACTTCGAGGACATTGAGCTCCAAGAAAATCTCTCCTATCGTGAGCACCCAGTTGCTATTCTTGAAGAGACTGAACGCAAGACTCGCAACAAGTCAATCAAATTTCTCAAAGTCAAGTGGTCACACCATTCCGAACGTGAAGCTACCTGGGAATGTGAGGATCACCTCCGTTCTGAGTACCCGGCGTTCTTTCAGTCCTAGATCTCGAGACGAGATCCTTTCGTAGTGGTGGAGTGTTGTAACGCCCCGGATATAACTTTCCCAATTTGTACTCCAACTCTTGCCGTTTCCGGCATTAAGTTATTTTATTTTCTCGGGTTCGGGTTTTTGTCTCTGTGTGTTGTTATCGTTGTCATGCATCTCATATCATGTCATCATGTGCATTGCATTTGCATACGTGTTCATCTCATGCATTCGGGCATTTTCCCCGTTGTCCGTTTTGCATTCCGGCGCTTCGTTCTCCTCCGGTGGTCAATTCTACCTTTCTTTCGTGTGTGGGGATTAAACATTTCCGGATTGGACCGAGACTTGCCAAGCGGCTTTGGTTTACTACCGGTAGACCGCCTGTCAAGTTCCGTATCATTTGGACTTCGTTTGATACTCCAACGGTTAACCGAGGGACCGAAAAGGCCTCGTGTGTGTTGCACCCCAACACCCCTCCAATTTGGCCCAAAACCCACCAAACTCTGCTCCATCATCTAGATCGTTCGATCACGATCGCGTGGCCGAAAACCGCACCTCATTTGGACTCTCCTAGCTCCCTCTACCTATAAATATGTGATCCCCTCCGAAATTCGCGGATCCCCCTCTCCGAAACTCTAGTTCTTCTCCACCGCGTCGCAATGGACAAAAGCTCCACCGACGGACACGTCCGCCGCGCCCGTCCGCCGCCACGTGGCGCTCCGTCATTGGCTCGCGCCGCCGCCCCACTTTGCCGCCTCCACCGCCAGCCCGACGCGGCCCGTGGCCGGCCCGCCCGCGCCCGTGCACGGGCCAGAGGAGCCCGA